>NC_056744.1:174041328-174161328 GCF_019279795.1 Protopterus annectens
GACAGTGGCATGGACAGCGATCGAGGCAAACATCCTGTCAATGTGCAATATTTCCACAGGGATGTGACATGTGGCTGGACACACGGCCTACAGTAGGATCATGTGTGACTCAACACCACCACGGCTGCAGCTGCACACAATCAAGTTCAGTAAATGTTGCAGATGTAACCCTGACCCAGCAGCACTCGTGACAGCAATGTGTGCACTGAAAGGGATGTGCACATGAGTAGACTTTGCAACCATGCAGAGGTCTGGGACATGTGTAGGGAACCCCTTACAGCCATGGTAAGGTCCGCGTAAGTGTCAGTGTAATAGTCAAGCACTGGTCATACATGCACTGCTGATGTTGTGATCTGTAATGCAGACATCAGGCATCCACAACTAATAGCTGTTCGCATATCATCCCAGGCATGTGTTGCTACAAGACACAGGGGCTGTGAAAATTGGAGCTGACATAACCGACACAGTACTACAGTTGCATCAATGGTTTCTACACCTGAGAGGTATGGTGCACAGTACAAGGCAGGGTGCAGAACAGGCCACAGTAACATTTTGTACATGGGTGCAGTGTTAACACAGGGAGGGGCCATCACCCACCAACAAACCCCATGCCTCACACACATGTATACTGCCGCTAGCATCATGTCACTATAGTTACACTGCATGCTGTTGAGCTTCATATGAAATGTATGTTGACAGAAGACTAATGGGAGGACTGTGTGTACAAATGTTGTGCAACTCCACATGTAGGAGTGTGGGGTGTGTGTGTGACTTGGTTGTGTTCGTAAGTGCAATCTAGTGGAGTGTGAACGATGCATGTCAGATGTGTGTGCATGTGTGTGTGTCCATGTATGCACAGGCGATAGTGGGATTGACCACATGGCAGTATTTCCCCTTGGGATTGTGCTGTACATGGAGTGAGGGGTCTACTTCACCCTGTCAAAGGCTGACAATATCGAAGCTGATATTGTCGGCACCAAAATGTCAAAAGCGAACGTCATCACGCATGTAAATGGAAATCTCCTTAAGGGGAGATTTCCATTTACTGCAATGTAGTGCGATCTTGGAGTTGGTATATTTAAGTAGTGGGGGGTGTGGGGGTGCAGGGGGGCTTGCTCCCCTGCATAGAGCAATTTGTGTTGTGTCTGGGTGTTTTTGTTTTTTTTTTTGTGTGTGTTCGATGTTCGGGGGTTTCAACATTTTCGTGTTAATTATTATGCTGTCAACACTTTGAGTTTTCGACAGAGTAATATAAATGCTGGAGTGAGACATGGGACACCAGGACAACCTGTCAGGTATGTGAACACAGAACAGCTGATAGCATAACAAGGTCTGTAGCATGGATCATGCATTGGGAGGTGCAGTACATACCAGGTATACACATATTGCCAGCAGCAGATAGATAACCGGCTACCCACATATTCAGCACTACAAATGCAATGGGGAATTACCACAGCACATCAGTGAATGTATCCAGATAGTACTGACGTCTGCATGATGGATCACGTGTGCAGCTGATGTGGCATGGACTAAACGAGACTGTAGTATGAGGCTCTGGTGTGCAACATATGTAGTGAATGTAGTAGCCCCAACCATATAGGGGCCTTGTACACCATTACTGCCCATACACAGGGTTATACAGGGTGACAGCAGTGAGGCCATGTACAACCTATTCGAACCAGGTCAGGGAGGCGTTGGAGTAACAGGTCAGGTGTGGTAACCACACATGTAGGCATGGAGAGGGATGATATATCAATGGCTGTAGTGATGTGTGCATATTAGCAAGTGCTATGCAGGAGTGAACATATGTAACTGACTGTGGGACTGTCTGCAAACTCAGGGAAGGTGAGGTTGTAAGGTGGCTGTCAGTGTGAGTGTGTGTGAGGGTGTGTACTGTTATGCACTGCTGTACAGGTCTTAACGTGTGTATTTGTTTCTCACACAGGTGGCGAGGTGGGTCAGGCTCCCTCTTCCATGCATACTAAGGTAGGTGTCCCTGCAGACACCAATGATAATGAAGGTACAGTTGAGGCACATGTGGGGTTGTCAGAGGCCATCACTGTGCCAGCATGTGTCATCACCCTCCTAGCCACCCCAAGCCTGCACACAGTTACAAGTGTCCCTACAAACCCCATCACATGTGGCTATAGTAGAGGGACAGTTGGTGCTTGGTGGAAAGTGTGGTGTCCATGCCACCTGTGTTGGTTCACAGTCAGCATAGCTGGATGTCCAGAAGGCCACCACATCAGCAGATGTACCATGGTTCTCATGGGAGGACCGCAGGTCATCCTGCCCCTGGCAGAGGAGCCACAACTGGCACCACCTGGAGCATGTTTCAGACCATAATGGAGACACAGGCACATATGGAAATGTACTCCAGACAGGTCCTGAGACTGCAGAGGTCTGCTTTCGCAGCTGTAAGTGCCAACCTCCATGAACTTGCTGTTGCCTTCTGTGAATATACCGAGGTCATGTATAGACAGTGGGGTGAGATGGTTGGCCTCCTCAACTGTGGTATGTCTGTGCTAGAACATGTGGTGGGAGTGGTGCGATGGCCATGTGGACATAGACTGGAGACACCAGCAGCTGGCAGTCAATGTGGACGTGCCAGGACACACAGCCACTCCTGTAGTGGCAGCACCAGCCCCAGCACACCACAGGGGCTGCTGTCCACACCACACTACAGCAGTCCACATGCACGTGGCCCTGGCCAGGCCCAGGCGGGTCATGGTTCCAGTGGACATATGTCATCATTGGGGAGAGTAGCACATCAAGGTCTGTACCTGTACATGCCCATGGAATCCCTGGCAGGCACACTCAGCATGTCCATGGCCAGAGGCACTGAACTGCACACCCTGCCAGGTATGGTCTGCAGCTGTCCAACATTACCCAAATAGGGCAGCCACATGGCAGAATTGTGTGCATGCATACCCACACACTATGCAACCACACCTAGGGTGACCCCATACCGACACACACCACATCACCACACCCCAATCAAGGAACCACACCCCTCACCTACACACATGGTGACACATGTTTGGACCATCCTTGGCCTCTGGCACACCTGCACACACCCTGTGCATATGATGATACCTGTGCCACATCCCTGTCATCCATAACATCGATGCATAGACAGGCTAACATGGTTCTGTTGCAGACCATGACTTTGATAGAGTGCTGCAATGTACTGCAGTGTAGAATGTAGTCAGGGGTAATGTGTACTGCATACATGTCAGGTAGTGTAGCCATGCAGCTAAGATGATATTCACACACCATGTGCAAATGTTGTTACCTGTGCCACATCCCTGCCATCCATAACATCAATGCAGTGACATGCTAACATGGTTCTGATGCACACCATGACAGTGATAAAGTGTTGCAATGTACTGCAGTGTAGAACGTAGTCAAGGATAATGTGTACTGCATACATGACAGGTAGTGTAGCCATGCAGCTAAGATGACATTCACACACCCTGTGCATATGATGATACCTGTGCCACATCCCTGCCATTCTTAACATTGGTGCAGGGACAGGCTAAAATGGTTCTGATGCACACACATGGTGACTGTGATAGAGTGCCACAATGTACTGCAGTGTAGAATGTAGTCAGGGATGATATGTACTGCATACATGTCAGGTAGTGTAGCCATGCAGCTATGATGCATCTCAGCTGTTGGTAACATCAATTGATATCCCCATACTGTCATCCATTTGTGCTGTAGGCACACATGTGTTAGCAGGAGGATGGTCTGCAGTCATATTCCACAGGGATATGTCAGTGTGGTGACACCATGGCCATGACATATGTGGTGTACAGTTGCACACATGCCACAGGTATGTATAACAGTTATTGGCTGTGCAAATGTGGCCAGTGGCCTGTTGGTACAGGTATAATCTGCACCCTTATGTCAATCCGTTCACATACACACACATCCTAACTTGGCGACACTGTGTCTAGACCCTAACCCAGGTATGTAGTGCTACTGAACTTTGTGGGTCATTGCACACATGACACCATCTGTAGGGTGAGGTGTATACCAGGTCACATGCTACATTCCGGCCTGTCCTCAGACATGTACAATATGGTAATGGGGATGTAATATTTGTATATGGTGAATACATAGTGTGTCATACCATCATATACACATTGACTGACACATAACAGGTAGACACACATCTTAGAGACCTGGTTGCATAGTTACTAACTAACTAGTCCATGTGTCCAATGTGTTACAGGTAGGCTGCACACAGCACATGGGTACCTGGGCCGTATCCTGTTATCTGTTACCTGTATGGGTGATGGTGATATTGGCCACCTGAGAGTAGTACGTGGGCCATATACCAGGTGTACCATGGTGTAAAGACAGTGTACACAGCACCCACATCCCCCACTGGATATTGTACACACTAGAACCCATCTTGATACTCTGATATACCCACTATCACACTTTGGCCATGACACAAAAACAACCCATTGCATATATCACAACAGTGGTACCACAGGGATATGCATGTGATGCACATGCCACAGGCATAGTAGGGTGTTGCATCGTGTTGCCACACCTATAGGCGACAACAACAATATCTGTACTACTGTATGGCAATGTGTATTGTAATAGGAGTATGTGGACTCGGACTGGTGTACCATACAGATATGCACACATGCACATATACACACACATGGCAGACCTCAATGGGATTCCCATGCCTACCGAACCATTGGTGCAACATGTTGTGCTGGTACTGCAAGGCACATGTAGCTGTTAGGGAGTGGAGTGTGACAGGCTACATGTTATGTTAATGGGGATGAGAGGCACCACACATGATATGATTCGTACAAATAGGCATCTCCCCAGCCAAACATGTCTGCCCTGCAATACACTACCAAGTGTTGAAGATCCCATAACCAGGGCCAGTGGCAACATGGGCACACAATGCTATCTGTACTACACCCCACCTGTATGATGACATGTGTACCATGCCTGACAATATGGATGTGGATGGCCATGTAGATGGGTATAACACATAACAACTGGTATATAATGTCCACCATAGGTCATGCAATCACACAACCCTGCCTGGCCTGTAATAGTATAACTGCTGGTACAGGGGTGCCATAGCCACATACTACACAATAGGTATTGACATACATCTGCACTGAATCCCATTGCCCTGTCTGACATACATGACTGTTAGGGGAGGTCCAGCAGCAGAACATCTGGCTAGTATCTGCACATGACATCCCACTGGGCAGGTACACTCAGCTGCTAGGCATGTCACAATGCACTTTGCAGGCTGCAGACAGACTGGCTCAACACTAGTCTACACCTCCCAAGGGGGAATGCACACGTACCTGCATATAAAGCAGGCTCCACAGGCATGTCACAGCACAGGGTAGGATACACCTGTGTGATGGTGCATATCTACAGCCAATGTGAACACAGCCACAGCCACATATGGTTAGCTAGCATGGTATTACAGTATATGGACTATGTGTTCCACACCATCCTCATATGTGCCACTCACAGACTGCCTACATAGACTGGCCTGCTACACAGTTTGGTCTGGTGGCTGTCTGTGGTATGGGATATGTGTGTTTATGGCCCAACAAATATGTATGCCACTACAGTACCATATAGTGTGGCAGCATGTACCATCTGACAGTAGGGGAACTAGAACAATGTCATCTACCACAGTCTGTACACAGGCTAAGGTACATATCAACACTGCATACACTGTTGACTTTCACCATAGGTACACAGACTTCAGTACTGTAGGAACATCCTCAGAATGTGCAGGTAATGTAATGTAATGTAACTCCTACTGTACGTAACATGTGTAGCAGTCAGATATATCAGTGGCTTGTTCTCAGATATGATGACACAAAGTATGGTGTACAGCACATATGCACCACTTCATGCACAACATATGTACAAAGTTTGACAGAGGTGTGGCTGGGAGCACATACACAGGGCCAATATTGACATGTTGCTGTGATGATCACATACATTTACTGTTGTTAGAGGGTTGTTGCAACATATGTCCTTTGAGGGATATGACGTCTGTGACTACCACAGCTTTCTCCATCTACTGGCTGCAATTCTCACACTACCTTCAACAGTCGACAGCTAGATGGTCCATGGGTGACACATGCAACCATGGACACAACACTGCACAGGTTGCAAATGACCCTGCAGATGGAGATTTCCCATCAACATGTAACTGACATGGCAGGTACTGAGACATGTACATCAGCCATTTCCACACAAACACTGTGAAAGCAACATTACTCCAAATGCAGTATAGAGGCACTTACAGTCTGTAATCAGGCACATCCACCTCCTTTTTGGTGCACTCTTTCCACAGTGTATGTTGTAAGAGGTCCTCCGTAATCCATCTGGGATGCTGTTTGGCACACAACAGATCTAGTTCCTGCTCACAGTGGCTGAAAAGGGCAAACACCACCATGATGTTCCTGGGTATTGGAGTGTGTTTCCATACAATTGGCAATGGGGATCTTACCACAGCTGTTTCACATGAAATCAGCTAGGTGAGGGCTGTGATTCATGCAGAGGCCATCAGCTGATCATGAGCATTACTTACATTACACATGCTACTGCCTAAGCAAAGCAGGTGTAGGTCTCCACGTCCACCTGAGAGGGGGTGGGGATGCAGACAGAGGCTACTACTTGTTAGGGAGGGTAAAACTGAGGCATGTTTTTGTCACACACCTAACAGCACAGGTTATCAAACCCCTGATGACTATGTAGTGCTAGCACAGTTCACTGCAATTATTGGATGCGCCACATGGGTTACCTGTTGTGGAGCACTCAGAACATATATGTGAAGGTGAGTGACATCTGCAACGGGGATACAGTAGCTGTACAATAGGTGACATACACGTGCCTGTCAGCATGAACCGGTGCCAGCGTCAATGCAGTCACACTCTCACAAGGACACACACACATTGACACACGTGGCAGGGCCAGGTGTACAACTCAGTGGTTGTGGGATTGGCACATCACATCACTGTGCAGGTATCTCATGCATCACACAGGTCATATGGGGGCTGTATGGACGAATGGTATGGGAAGGTGTCTGACATCAGACAGCATGCTGCAGTATGCCCATAGGAGTTGTAGGGAGTGTGGATGTGAACATCTACAGCATGCAACACAAACACACAGTGTGCCACTACTGACATGCATGTGTGCATGTCTGCACAGGTGTGTGGTGTTTGACTGTGCCAGACGGCTGTCCTTGGCTAGGCAATGGGTGTACCTTGGCATCAGGCCACATGATGATGGCCGGCATTGTGGCTCAGAGATGTAGTGTCTGCATTTGCCCACACAGATGGATATTGTATCCCCCATCTGGTCACCTGAGTGACTACTGTGTGTGGGCAATGCTGTGCATCACTTGCCATGTCTGTGTTCCTTCGTCCATAACATGGACAGTGTCTGGGATGTTCACACCTCCCACATGCATGTACAGTGACATGCGGAACTGTACCTGGGGTACCTGGCCCATGTTGTGAACACAGATTATCATCAGATGTGCGTGCCAGTCCTGCCCACCTGTGACACAAGCTGGTAATGGCCAGCAGCTTTACCCTGCACCTACATGGTGTGCATGCTATCAGCATTCCTTGGTATCAGTGGCATCTGTCCATATGGGCATGTTGTCAGACATGGTAAGTCTGTTGTGGGTCACATGTGATGACACCACAGGTAGTGCAGTTGTCCATTGGAGAACATGGGGGAGGTTCACTGTCTGCACATATGTGCAAATTGGACAGATGGACTGGGTGTCATGCCCCCTGTGGCCCACCGCTGTCTCTCCATAGTTACTATCAGTGGACAATATGCAGTGTACTACTCACATATTGTCTGTTACCTAGGCATGTGTGTGCGTATGACACATGGGGTGAGAGTGTGCTTTGGGTAATACTGGGGTTGCTATCTGTGATTGCCTGGCCTTTATGTCACATGTCTGGATATGGCTCTGCACCCCAGCCTCTCAGCCATATCACATGTGTTATCCCTGTACAGTGGACATTGTGATAAATATTGTATGGCCACCATATAAGAAATATGCAAAACCTGCTCCACATTGGCCACAGGTGTCACACAGTCACAACCACCTCTACACAGGATACAGGATACAAGCACACACTCACACACCTGTCATGTTTGGGAGTAGAACCCCTACCTAACTAGTGTATTACACTACAGCACTACACAGTTATAGTACACACAACGGATATTACTGGAGAAATACTTGTCCAAAAGTGTTATTTCACACTGACTGACATGAGCAGGATTGCCGAAGTAGGGCTTTGAAATGACTGTGAGATACTAGCCTAATATGCATTGCTCCCTACACAGACAGTGACACCCACAATACATCCGGAACTGCCATGTGTGGGGATGGAACCCAACCACGCATCTAATTCACAATACAGCAGTATGCAGTTACAGCATGTGCTACAGAGATTACTGGGCTACATCTTTCCCAGGGGAGTATTTTTAGGTGGGTGACATCGGCAGCCTTGTCAAAGCTGGGTATGTGAAATGCAAGGGGTGTGAGTAACCTAAAAGCATTGCTCTCTACACAGTCAGACATGCGCGCATACACATACAGTTGGCAGGTCGGGGGCTAGAACTCCCAATTAACTACTTAATCACACTATGGCCATATGATGTTATGGGACGTGTTACAAAGATTACTGGGTTATAATCATCCCAGAGGTGTATTTCAAGTTGTGTGACATCAGCAGCCTTGCCAAAGGAGGGTACTCAACTTGTAAGGGGTGTGAGTAGCCTAAAAAGCATTGCTCTCTACACAGTCAGTGACAGACAAACATGCAGACATAGACTCACACAGGCACATTTGCCACATCCGAGGTTTGACCTCCTAACTAACTACATTATCATACTACAGCAGTATGCAGTTGTAGCATGCGCTATGGAGATTACTGGGCTACAGTTTTCCCAGGGGAGTATTTCTAGGTGGGTGACATTGTCAGCCTTGCCAAAGTTAGGTATGTGAAATGTAAGGGGTGTGAGTAACCTAAAAGCATTGCTCTTTACACAGTCAGACATGCACGCATACACACACAGTTGGCAGGTCGGGGGCTTAACTTCCCAACTAACACCTCAATCACACTATGGACATACGATGTTACAGGATGTGCTACAGAGATTACTGGGCTATGATTGTCCCAGAGGTGTATTTCAAGTTGCATGACATCAGCAGCCTTGCTAAAGGAGGGTATTCAACTTGTAAGGGGTGTGAGTAGCCTAAAAAGCATTGCTTTCTATACAGTCAGTGACAGACAGACACGCACACATACGCACACACAGACTCACACATGCATAGTTACCACATCTAGGGTTTGACCTCCTACCTAACTACATTATGAAACTACAGCAGTATGCAGTTACAGCATGTGCTACAGAGATTACTGGGCTACAGTTTTCCCAGGGGAGTATTTCTAGGTGGGTGGCATCGGCAGCCTTGCCAAAGCTGGGTATGTGAAATGTAAGGGGTGTGAGTAACCTAAAAGCATTGGTCTCTTCACAGTGAGTGAGAGACAGACACACAAAGAAAAGTGACACACACTCACACACACAGTTGCCATGTCTGGGGTTAGAACTCCTACCTAACTGGTATATCACACTACAGCAGTACGCAGTTCTGGGACATGCCACAAAGATTACTGGCCCACAACTTTCCCAAAGGTGTATTTCACATTGGATAACCTCAGTAGGCTTGTCACGGTACCACTATGGGGTGGCCCGTACACCATTCATGCAGGGGTGACACACCACAGGCGGCCACACATGGGGTCATATGTCACAGGTGCATGTCTAGGGTCACTAGCTGACTATGTCCTTGTACACCAGAGCAGCTGGCACGTGGACCACATAGTCTGTGGTGCTGACAGGTACTGGTCACTAGTAACTGCAGTGTGTGACATCTGCAACTGAGTTACTGATGTGTTTGGGGCCCTTTGGCTGTATACTCGGTGGGGCAGGCATGGATAGCTCCTTGTCACAGTCACCCTCTTCCACACATCTATATCCATCTACCTTTGGCATATTATGGTGTGTTGTCCTTACATATATGTTTGTATTCCTATCCACTGTGTGTGCAATGCATGAGTGGTGTATACTGACGTGTCTGCAGTAACTATTGAAATCTCTGGATATGTCTGGTCCACTGGTGTTTGCATACATGGCCTGCATGCATTTAAGTGTGTGAGCATGCCCAGTATGACCTTTCAGTATGTTGATGACTGACATTGCCTTCATTTCTGTAAGTGTGTGAGATTGCCCAGTAAGGCTGTCTGTTATGCATGTGTGGAGCATGTCCGGTGGGTTGTACTGCACAGCTAACCTTTGTGTTGTACACTGACAGGTAGCATACTGTGTCTGCAGGGTATCCACTGATCATTTGACATTGACTGTTGCAACATGTCTGCATAGCGGTGGGTACACTTGACTATTTCTATGTTTCTACACAGGATTGGGGGGTGCACATGACTGTTACTGCATTTCTATGTGGGGTGGGGGCACACCTGACAGTTGTACACATTTGCTAGGACTGCACTGGTATGTCCTGTAGTCCAATTCAGTCAGTAGTCTTACCCATCATGCTGGCTACGCCATACCGGTGTACTTCCGTTCTTAGCTTTTGATTGCATACACATTAGTTTCTGACTTCCTGGCCGTCACAACTGACATCCCACTACCTGGCCTGCTGTAGTCTGTCAGTGTAGGCCTGGGTGGGGGTCACCCATACCCCTCATTCAGAGGTCATAGTACAGCATTTGTTTGTGTTTGTCTGCACCTGTCCTGCTGGATGTGACTGTTGTTGGGTATGTGACCCCCCCCCCTCCTGACTGGTATGTGTGAGTCACTTATCTTGTGGGTGTCCCAGTATTACAGGTGGTGCTGCAGGGCTGCCTATGTTGAATGCTCATAGTACACTGCTTATGCATGGTTAGGCACAGGTAGTGTAATGTTTGGCATCCCTTTTACAGTATGTGAGAGTCAGAGAGGGGAGCTATTCCCTGGGTCACTCCCATGTCAGTGTATGTGCTATGCTTTGCCTCTTTGCCAGGGCCAGGGCATACTGGACACACCTCCTTCTGCCTACTGGGGCAGGCACAGGTTGTTCCTCCTCCGAGTCACTCTGTGCCTGTTCAGGCCTTGGCATTGGTGAGGGGCTATATTGCCCTGCCCCTTGTTGCTGCTGCTGCAGCTGTTTCCGCAGGATCATATTGTGTAGCATGGCACATACAAGGATGATTTGGGTACATGTAATTGGTGAGTACAGCAAGGCTCCACTGGATTTTTCCAGGCACCAGAACCATGACTTGAGCATCCCAGACACATGCTCTATTATGATTCTTGTTTGTACGTGTGCCTCATTATGGAGTTCTTGTTCAGGTGTGTGTGTGTTTCTGATGGGTGTCATCAGCCACGGCTCCAGTGCGTATCCAGCATCCCCCACTAGCTGACTATGTGGGATGTCCCCTCTGGCAAACTTCTAGTACAGCTGCATCAGATGCCAGATGTGGGAATCGTGATAACTTCCAAGGCAGTCAGCACACACATTCAGTATTATGCCCTAGGCATTGCACACAACCTGGCAGTTAATGGAGGGGCAGCCCATGCGCTTGTTGTAGACCCTGCCCTGCTCACTGGGTGGTGCTTTGATGCATATGTGTGTGCAGTCTATTGCATCCACTATCTCAGGGTATTCTGCTATTTGGTGGAAGAGAAGCATACTGCTGACCAACACCTCATGGGTGAGGAGGAAATATACGTGCTCACTGACATGTGCTGCCATGGCATCCAGGAACTGGTGGACTACCCTGGATGCTGATGCCTGTGAGATCTCCATCATATCCCCAGATGGCCTTTGGAAGGTACCTGTAGCTAGTATTCTTAAGCCTACATATACCTTAGTTTCCACTGGGATGGGTGCCCCTGTGCTAGTTCTGTGTGTCAGATGCGGCCGGCATAGCTCAACAATCTGCTGTAGGAGGCCCCTGTCCACCCTATAGTGCTCCACTATCTCCAGCTCATGTAGCCCTTGGTAGGTTACCCTGGGTCTGTACACTCTTCTCCATCTCCTCACTGTGGGTTGGTCTGCAGCATTCCCATCCTCACCACCCTCAGCCTCTTCCACAAGTTGTATGATAGCTATTGCAGCCCCTAACATTTTGCTGTTGCTAGTGTTAAATGATTCCCACTTGTTTATACCGGTGGTGTAGGGTGTGGGAAAAACTGGAGGGGTAGGTGTTTGCATAGTTTATAGTGGTGTTCTGGGCTGGGTTGGGCTGGGCTGGTCTGCTGCTTGTGTAATTGGCTGGTTTTGATATGCTTCACCTAGCAGCGTACCTAGTACCCCTTGTTTAACTTCCTACTGCTGCTTTCCCTTCCCATTGCCCTTCTGTTTCATCCCAGGGGTGTGCCGTGCAATTGGTGTACTCCAATGTGCACACTGCTGCTATTTACTGGGTTCACTTCCTTTATCTTCCTGTAGATACCATTACGCGGCACGCACACTCGCTTACACTTCGTCATAAGTGCTGAGCAGGTTTAGACACACCTCCTGGCTTTGCTGTGTTATGTTGGGTACAACCCCATGCGACAGGGCTGCAATCCGCTGACAGTATGCCTGACACTCCCACACATGATGTCACCTACCTCCTAGTCTTGCACTCAGCTATTCATACTCATACACTGTTGGGACCTGCCTCACATGCTGGGGAAAACCGGGATTCACTATCCTTCCCCTCATTTGCATAGAATTGCCTGCTAATGCATAGTTACATGTGTCACACTGTGTCTCCCCCCTTAGCAACCACTACTCACTGGCCAAGTTGTCTTTTGCCTGCCCTTGACTTGCATCACGGAATACTGATTTTAGTTAGACTGTTTGTTTTAGGTTTATTTTCTTACTTCCCCGCTGGTCCCGTTTGCGCGCAGCTGCCCTATGCTTCGACAGCCATGATCGGCGGACATATCATAAAAGTTGTATTTTGTACATTTGGCATTGTTTGTAATGCCAATGGCCTTCTACATGGCCATTGGCATGCTTCCTCAATGATATGCAGCCTTTATTTGGAGCTGTCATATCTCTGTTTGGGAGTTTGCAGTAACGTACTCGGTTATTAACTGAGTACATTTCTGCATATTACGTTAGTCCTGCACGCCCTGATTCCTGCTTCCTGGATGGCAGATTTACCTCATTTGCATGGTTTTCACCTGCAAATGGGATGATTTGCATATGGGGGCTGGGGATGTGCAGCACTATTGCTACAGCGCTCACGCAAATCAGACGTGCACACATGTGGATCACCCAGCCGCCATATTCGCAATGTTTCATCTTACACTAATCATGCACGCCGTGCAAGCTTTTGAGAATAGGGGGTACTGTTTTTGCTGGAGAAAGTGGACTCATGCACAGGATACCTTCCTTCCACTGTCACTATCTGCTAAGAGTACAAATGTTATGGGATAAGTTATTGATACATGAAAGGCTAGCAACAGTTAAAATGCAAGTATCAGCATCACCCTTCCAGCTCAGCACCCATTAAAAAAAGTTTTCCATTTACATAATATCAAGTCTGCCTGCCCTGAAAGCCAAGTCTGGTGCTCAGAATAGGAACTGGCACTCACCTTGAGCCACAGGCAGTTTAACTGATGGATGCAATGCTATTCAATACACAAGATCAACTAAAGCAAAATATAAAGAATATTAAGCATGGGTTTCATCATTCAGACATTGTACAGACAGCTTTCCCGGTGACTGGAGCAAACAGACCTTAGCTACCATGCATGCTGCAGATGGTTAAACATTGTAAAGTTTTCTTCTCTGCATAATGAGCTACGCTCCCATGATGCATCAAAGTGCAACCACTGGCAGCTGCAGTAGAAAAAGCAAGCCAGGAAAAAATATGTGTACAAACAAAAACAATAAAATCCAGCTCAGGGAAACTCCAAATGTAACAAATGGATTAATTGCGTAACATAAAAAATGCAAGCTTTCAAAAAGCTTTCATACATAAAATGTTTTCTCTGGCGTAAACTGAAAACATAAAATAAAACGATGTATATATATATATATATATATATATATATATATATATATATATATAAAAAACTCTTTTTCTGTCACATGTCACACCAGAATCAATAGGATTCTCATGTTTATAAGTTGTCTCTGCTAAAGAGACTGCTTCATTAAAGCCAGGACGTTTATCTGCCCTAAACCTGGAAATCCACTTATACTCAATATTTTCATTAAAGTTTTTACACCACCACCCATCCTCTGGCTTTAATGTTTTATTTTTTGGAAGCTTGCATTTTTATTTTTTGTTATTAATAAACTTGTTACATTTGGAGTTTCCTTGAGCCAGTTCTTATCACATGATGCATGGCATTTGACATGAATAGGGTGCAGTCGCATGAATTATCTCTAATTATGACTTGTTGTTGATCTATATTCCAGTATCCTCACATTTTTTCTGTCCTTCCTGCCTGTTTTTTTTTTTTTTTTTTTATTAACAATGAAACAACAGTAGAAGAAACAAGAAACTGAATAGACTCATAATTTTGTTGTCAGGGTTTTTAGAAGGAAATAAACAGAAGGGTGACATAATTTAGAACACTGTCTTTACAGATGACTTCTAGCTTTGACTTCAGCTATCAATTCTTGGACAAAAGGTAATTGCTTCCTGATAACAGTTTTCATTCAGGGTTAGGAGGGGGGGTCACCTCAGGGCTATTCTGGGCCAATGATATTTAATTAGACTTCGTTTTAATAGCTCTGTCAGAGAGACTGAATTTTGATATTTTAGCAGTTGTCAAGTGCAACAGAAATGTTTCTTTTATAAAAAATGTTATATTTTGGTAAGAAGTACTTAAGCATACAAGATGGACTATATAATTTTACCTCCTGAGAGAGATATAATTGCATTTCTGGTGTGTGTGTGTGTGTGTGTGTGTGTGTGTGTGTGTGTGTGTGTGTGTGTGTGTGTGTGTGTGTGTGTGTGTGTGCGCATGCACACGTGTGTGTTTTCATGGTTTCTGGGTTGAGATATAGATGGTAGTAAGAGGTAATTTACTAGTAATGGCATGCTAAGTAAAACCTACAACAGGATGGCATCAGAGACTACACAGCATCAATTTATGAGTTAATGTCATACCAGGTAAAGGAGATGAAATCATAGCATGATCACAGAATGCAATGGAATTGTGAACCAAAGTTAAACAATTAAAATGTATTTATTTAGGCACCTCAACAGAGGAAAGCATCAATGGTTTATGTACAAGAGAAAAACCTTACACATAATGTGGTACATAAGAGTTTTAAAGCTTTTAGAGGATGGCATGCCACAAGTTCCAGAAAGTTACAGTTTCTGGTAGTCAGCAGCTGAACTGGGAAAGATGAGGACAGAAGAGATTCCTTGAATAAATTTCAGTGACCCACTAAAGCTGACCCGGCTTGCCTCATTTCTTTCTTTTTCTTAAAAGATAGAAAAAAATGAATATAACATGGAAAGCCATTTCTAAATGAGTTGATTTAAATTGTTATAGACCCTTACCCAAAACAGAATCTCATTTCAAAGAATCATTAATTGCAGACTATCAGAGGTTCTTCAAGCCATCATTCAAACATTATAAATTATTCATTGATGGGGGATTAGTCCATCCACAGGAAGCAAAATGTGCATTTTTAGCCTCTCACACAGTCCCCGGGATTCATGAAGCTTGGTGCAAGGACAGCATTAGCCTTGTGCCGACCATGTGGTGTAGAGATGGTGCAGCAGCACCACATGCATTTTAATGAAAGTGCGCTGCTGCAATGGCCACGTGCATAGGAAATGTGCGTGAGTGCAGGGGACGTGTCTAAGCACTGCACGGAGGCGTGAACATGTTGGCTGCATATGCGCAACCTAAAATGCTGACTAGTACAGCCTGCCTCTAATAATAATCCCTCCTGTCAGTGTCTGTGGACACTGAAATGTATGCAAAGCATACAAGACAGCTTTGCAAACACCAAAATAAAAAGTAAACACAAAGGCACGTAGCTGAATATTGAGTCCTTGAGCAAATGACATTTAAAACCCTGTGCCCATATTCCATTGTAGTGTTGATAGTTATACCAAGTGGAAGCGAAACGCAGCGTGTTAGCGCACTGCCACCATTTTCTAAGCTTAGCCCAATGGTTAGGGTTACCACTTGTCCCACATTGTCAGGGACAGTCCCCCTCTGGGCAGTTGTGTCCATACCAAAGCCATTATTAATATCAAATGTCCTGTGAATGTAGGACATAATTATGTCCCATATTTTATGTAATAGTCCCATACAATACTTATTTTCGTATGTAAAATACCTAAATGTTACAAGAAACAGAAAAAGCAACTAAACTAACCAGAATAAGCAACTAAACTGCTACAACAATAAACTTATATTTAGGCATAAAACTAAAGTACTATTCTTTGAACTGACCATTGGTATGTTTTGGCCTGTAAAATCTGATGTGTGTCCCGAAAATGTCCCATTTTGGTCATATGAAAAGGTGGCAACCCTACCAATGGTCAGAGCATTCGCTCAATATTTGCTCATTCGCAGTCCAAGTCATCCTTGTCAGGATGGCCCAAAGATGAACGGGTATTACCCGGGTCTACCTACAATGTCATGAAAGATAAGTATTTGTGTGTACCTATGTGCGTGAAGTACTGCATGTGGAAGATAAAAAATGCTAGGATAGTCCTCACAACCATATTGGTACCAGAGATATGTAGTGTATGCAATGTGTTCTGTGGACTGTGCCATGAGCCATCAACCAGAGAAGGGATGGATGGTGTGTGTGGGATATGGGGGTGGGGGGTGACGGCTAATGTAATAATTCACCAAGGGGAGACTGGGTTGGATGCACAATAGGTGAACTGGAAGTGTACGAGGGAGCAGTGGGTGAATCAGAAAGAAAACCAAAGAACAAACTTTCACATCCACAATACAACCTGACAGGCCATACTGTAGAACACAATCCCACAAACATATGAACATTAAAATGTGCGATACACATGTACAGAAACGTTAACGGCACATACCCACATAATGGTCTGGCCTAAACTGAGCCATCCAACCCCAACACACCTGGTTACATAATTGAATTCCCATAATCCCCTCCACAGTACAACATCCTCCCTTCCTGAACGTCCACCAAAATTACCCATACTCCAGCTGCTAGCTTGGCACAGCCATATCTGCACATAGTGACCCCTAATCATATCTAGTAGGCAGTCTCACCCTAGGCAGTCTCAGGATTGCAAACTATGTATCCCTTGCATGTATAACCCTACCTCATTTTTGTAAAGCCAAACGAATCAAGTTCATTGGTCTCCACAATTTTTGGATATCCATCATGTCACGACACAATGTCCAGTCCTGTAGACATCTGGACACAAGTTGTATGAACAGTAGTTGTCCACAAGACTGCTCAGCCTCCTGCCGGTCCTACAGAACCTGCAACACGGGATTAAACACTTGACCATGATGCACATCTCCCTACGTGCATTATCGGGAATATATACCTTACATATTCGCATTGTGGCAGTTGGATAAAGCGTGATTAAGGCGCTTTAAAGCAGACATAAGTAGGGTTACCACTTGTCCCACTTTGCGAGGGACAGTCCCTTTTTGGGCAGTTGTGTCCTGACCAAAAATAATACAATGGCAAATGTCCTGAGATTGTAGGAAATAATTATGTCCTATATTTCATTTAACAGTTGCATAAAATAGTTATTTCTGTATGTAAAATACTTAAATGTTACAAAAACCAGAATAAGCAACTAAACTGCTACAAGAATAAGCTTTCATTTAGGCAAATAAGTAAAGTTCTAACCTTTATACTGACCGTGGGTATGTGTCTGCCTATAAAATCTGATGTGTGTCTCGAAAATGCCCCACTTTGGCCATTTGAAAAGGTGGCAACCCTAGATGTAAGCGGGTATGCAAGCGTGTATGCGCAACTGTAAGTGGCGGTGATTCAACGGTATGGGAAATGTAAATAAGCATGTAGGTGTATATGCATGCGTATGTACAGACATACATATATATATATATATATATATATATATATATATATATATATATATATATATATACAGATAGATATGAAGAATGAACACTGTCACAATATAGCAGTCATAACGAATGTGAAGGGAAACAGCAGCGGAACCCCCCGTGATATTTAGTGGTGTTATATCAGGTTGGCCAGAGGTGAGCACACCTCTACATCCTCAACCACAGGTAGGACGCTAAAAGTGGAACTAACGATGTCCTGGTGCTAAGTCTGACTTTCAGATAGGGACAGGGCAGTCCCGGTCTCCAGTCGGACAAGCCTAAACCCGGATGACCAGATGAACACCCTGACAATCAAATACATGTATGTGCCAGGATTATAGACTTTGGAGGTCTGAATATACTTTGAGTGAGTCAACATGTGGCAAGGGCCAGAGCAGTAGGGAATGGTGCATGTGTAGTAGTGCAGTTTTCCCAACAGAAAAATGGATGCCTGGTGTGTTAGTGAAGTGTTGAGGCATGTGTTCGGGTAACTATGAACCATGTGTATATATATATATATAAATGAAGCAGAACACCAATAGTGTAGTGGTTAGAGCATCCGACTAACAAACAGGCATTCACGGTTCAAGTTTGACTATAGCACATATCATTTCCTTGTGGAATGAATGTCGCTCTGCTGTAAAGCCGACATTTAAACATGTAAAAGTGAACGTCTGTATCACATGGGACTATTAACCAGATCCCATCAATCAAAGTGGTACTGTCATAATGAATAAGGCACAAGTAAGCACAAATAAGCGGCAGTAAACATATGTAATGCACAGAGAGCATAGGCGAGTGCACCTGCGCGGGTGTAAGCAGCTCCTAGCATAGGAAATGTATGTTTGTATGTACAGATGTAATATATATATATATATATATATATATATATATATATATATATATATATATATATATATATATATATATATATATATATATATTTATATATATAGACAGATAGATATACACACTCACACAGATATATATCTACATACATGAAATATATATATATATATATATATATATATATATATATATATATATATATATATATATATATATATGTTTGGATGGCCCGGTTCTAATAGACTGCCCCATGGAGGTCAGCTAATTTGTAATAGGTATATATGCATACACACATGCAGACAACAATATGCTGAAGTACATTCTCTGTAACACATGCATTCCATTTGTTGACATAAATAATAGGAATGTGCACATACAAACATCGACAGTAGGAATAATAGGCTGTACAGAAGAGGAATGGGTCGAATCACAAGGTATCACATTCCAATTACCATCAGTAATCCGCACATGAACATATTGCAACATCTGTCCACTATATAATATGCTAAATAACGATTACAAGATAACTGGAGTGAAGTGTCGGTGTCCTAATGAATAATGCACTAGTATGCTGGTGAAGCATATATAAACACCATTACGCTTGTGTAAGTGCGTATGAGCGGGGACTGTATTGGTTTACAGACACACAGATGTATATATATTCATAGATATATATATATATATATAATGCAATGCAATGATACGACTGTCTGTAACCAGGTCAGCTGTACACATACCAGGAGCCCTTGGTTATTTACAGCATTAGCAGATGACTGTTGCTGTACACCATTACACACCCTCATGTTTGGATATGACATACATGTACCTGCCCTGGATATGTACATGCCACACACACACATAACATACATGTAAATAGCATAGCTGTTGTTGTCCTTTGTGCAAACAGGTGGCTACAGCCATTACATACATGCACATGGAATGTAGGTCCATGTATGATGAATGCTAACAATACATAAGGTGTGATATCAATGTTGACAGAGGTAACATTCCCTCTGTACCGGTCACCCATTACACCTATCATATCATACAACAGTCCATGTGCCATGTATGTCATTACACATGTCCACCAATTGCAATGCCTACAAACATGCCCAAATGACAGGACTGTAGGACCTACACACATGTACATGCAGTGATGTGCATTCAGATACCATGTGTGTGCAGTTGCTGATGTATGCAGGTGACATGCATCTTAGTACATCATGCAGTTGCAATGCAGCCTCAACATTGCCAACTGTATATGGTGATATGCTGAATGTACAGAAAGATGTACCTCAGGTATGGACAGATGTGTGGAAATAACTAAGTGGTGGGGCATCTTTGCAGATGGATGTTTGCTGAGGGCAGCTCACAGGTGTGTCAAAAGCAGTCCTACAATAACCTGTGTAACTGGTAAGCAATGGTTTCATTAATTGAAGGACATAACACACAACATAGACAGCGGTCAGAGTGACACCGAAGGTAAATCACTTCACACCTGTTAACAGTTAAGACGTCCCGTGTGCATATATCAGCACTGTTGCCAAAGGAAGCATCAGTACACTTTGTAATGTGTGCAATACTGCTGTAAGTCTGTCATACATATCATGAGCTAGGCAAATCTTTGATTCACAGTACTGGCATGTGTGGTTGCGTGTGAGTCCATATATGTCATGTATTGTGGGGAATACATCTCAATTGTTACTCATTCTCCTGTACACTAGTGTACACATCTGTACAGACTGCAATGTAGAAAGCAGGACATAGGCAGGGGAGTGTATCTCACACATGTGAGGTATCTGTATGTGCGTGACATAGGTGTATTCAATAGTGAATGCCACAGTGTGTGTGTGTGTGTGTGTGTGTGTGTGTGTGTGTGTGTGTGTGTGTGTGTTTATGTAAATGGCTGTATGGTCCCTGGAATGAAGATGTATGTTACCATACTAAACTGATAAGACCCCTCCCCCCATGCAGGCAATGCAATCTACTATCCGTGTTGATGTCCCCGATCTTAAGCCATACTGACTACCTGTACATGTGTATTCTCTGTGGCGTGTCATGTAGGTGCACAGTACTGTAATGATGAGTTGCACATAGGCAGGGGTCCTAACCTCAACAGTAACAACTGTGTGAGAATGTGTGTTACTGTGTCAGTGAATCCGTAAGTGTGTGGGTATGTTGCTGTGTCACTGAATACGTGTGTACCTGAGTGTGTGGGTGCAGTTGTGTGTTGGCATCCTGTCATGGGAATGTGTATTACTGCTTCCCAATGAGGCATCACACTTCCCACTGGCCTCTACCCTTGTAATCAGCTAGACTGCTCTCTTACCTCACCACTCCATGTAACTGTACCTGGGATGTCACCCAGTATGGATGTCATGTCTGTAGCCACAGTAGCTTAATACACAGCTATCAGGTTCTTGGATCAGTAGACATATTTGGAACGTGGGACATTCTCACCTTTATGTGGCAGCTACACAGTGCATGTTGGTATATTCATACATACCTGTGAGTAGTCTACATTGACATATGGGACACTAACTGCAAACACTGACATCCACCGGCACGTGCAATTAGACCTGAAGGAAGAAAGCAGAACATCATGACCAACATGCAGTTACTGTTGTTACACAAGACACATACTGTTAACAGTACAAAATGCATTATACACCTGTAGTACATGGTATGTCTCCTGGCTGTCAACAGTACTCAACAATTGTAAATTACACTTATCTTCCTAGTCTGTTCACCCTGTGCATCAGACCATATGAGCATGTCCCTGCACCGACGGTGTGGATGTCAGGGATGCAGCACAAGCATCATCATATGCATAGGGTGATAATGTTTGTCAGAGGCCTAGGCTGTACCATTGGATGACATCATGTGTCTGGGTTAAGGCCTTTGATCTAATCGGGCATGTGTGGATGTTATGCATGTGTGTATTGCAGTGCCCTACATATGTTTCCAGTGTGTGCGTGTATGTATGCACACAGTTATGGTATGTGTCTGGCCTAGGCAGGGGTATTATTGACAGCTGTGGACTGCACAGGCCAGGTTTTACAGTTTACAGTGTCCGGCCATGGTCATGTGACCTGTGCCTGCCAGGGGTTGCACGGGCACTACCAGGCAGAGGTGCAGATTGGGTACTGTCTGATGACACTTGTCCACTGGAACCGTGCCCTGTTGGGACCATCCAGGGCCACATGCACGTGGCCTGCTGTGTCATGGTGTGGACAGCAGAGCACCAGCTGCACTGCTGCTACTACTGCCACTATTGGAGCAGACATGTGAGGAAGCTCGTACACGTAGGCCTGAAACAGGTGATGTAGCAGGCCTACGTACACATGCCTGATGCCTCACTCCTACCAGATGTTCCAACACAGACAGCTCACACTCACGGATTGTCATGCCACGGTGAAGGACTCCAACCATGTCACCCAATTGTATATCCAAAGCTTCAGCAATCTGCTGTTGAGCATTTACCATTGCCTGTATGTTGTTGTTTAAAGAATGGACAGCAGCCCTCTGAAGCTTCTGATCTTCTCTGTTGTGCCATTCAGCACATGCCTGTGCCTCCATTACAGCCTGAAACATTCATCTGGTGACACCAGCTGCTGTGCTATGTCTTGCAGGAGCATGTTGGCCAGAGGTCCTCCTATGAGCAGCACTGGCCACGTGCCTGTGTGGGTCACCACCAGTCAGTTGGCTGACACCATGGTATGCAGGCACACCTTCCATAGCCCCCACACATTCCTGTTCCAAGCTACCACACGCCAACTGTGCTTCCTCTATGGCCACCAGTAATGGGGTATGTGCAGGCATGGGATCTGTGTGTGGGGATGATGGGGATATACGTGGAATGGCAACCAATGGCACAGATTCAGCCCCTGACAACCCTGCCTGTGCCTCAATCATATGTTCATCATCACTGCTAGAGTCTGCAGGGACACTAACATCGGATGGACAGCAAGAGGGCAACACACCTACATCACCTGTGCGGTCAGACAAGAAATGTACATTAAAATCTATACAATATGCACACACACACACACACACACACACACACACACACACACACACACACACACACACACACACACACACACACACACACACACACACACACACACACACACACACACGTATGTGATATGACAGAAGGCATGCAAAATGCATGTGATACGGCAGACGGCATGCAGTGCAGACAATAATAGTGGTAGTTATCATACATCCCTGGGTTGCACACAACAGCATACATGTGTCATAGCAGATGGCATGCAAATTATACAATCATAGTAGTAGTTAGCATACATCCCTGTGTTACACCATGTAGACAAGTACAGGTTAACAGTACACCTGCCTAATGTGTGGCATATGACATTGACAATCACATGTAGTATGACATGTGATCTGCTGACGTGTGCAAGGACATGCATACATGTTTAACCCAATGGTGTCCTGTCAAATAAACAGTGAGTAATGGTGTCCCAATGCAGTGTTGCCTGTCTGCCCTACAGATATACTGCACATTTAGCTGATGTGCATGGCCATTGCAGGGAATCATGAAGCGTCTCTATTGCTATACAGTGTGTGTTACAGACACAGTTCATAGCCATGACAGTGTTCAGATACAATACATATATACTGTGGAATGTGACCTACATCACTGAGGTGTACATACATTAAACCATGATGTGGAATGTGTGACACAGGTCACTGAAGAGTATACGGATGATACCCCTGCACATCTGCAACCATATTGCTGCTGCCTGGCAACTATGGCCAGACATGGCGAATATGTCAGTACATCATGTCCCACATGACATCTGTGTACCACACACACACACACACACATACACACACACACACACACACACACACACACACACACACACACACACACACACACACACACATGAGGAGCAAGTATGACATCGATGTCCAACACCATCAAGGGAATGTACTGTATATGTGGGCTGATGTGGATATTGTACAGGTGACTGCTGTCATGTTGTGACACCCTCAAGATGTTCAACACATCTTATGTGGTGGATTGATGTCATGCCTACACAAGATGTGCACAGGCCTGTAGGATTTCTAGTGTTCCACATCTGTAATATAACCATTATGCAAAGGCCATACTTGGACCATGTGTGTAGCCATTGTACGGCAGGGTGTACACACAAGCACATCATGTCTATTGTGTGTGTTGCTGCATATCTCTGGCCATCCTCCATGCATGGCCATGTGTGTACATGTGTTGGCTAAATTATTGTGACAGCATCTATTTCACATGTCTGTGTTGTCCCATATGACATACACCCATAGACGTCATATGCTCCACTGACAACAGGGTTATGCAGACAAAGGGTGGTATGTTGGTATGTGGGATATGTTTTTCAGGTTAGTTAGGCAGTGTTGCAGCCAGGCCACTAGATGTCATGGATATGTCAAGATAGCACATCACATTGTGTGATATTCATAGCAGGGCTATGATCCACACCAGTGAATCCTGTGGGCTGGCCATACTCCAGCCCACTGTGTAATACTGTTTGTATTCCCCACATGTGTAGTTCTGATCTGTAGTACTTGTTCCTACAGTGAACAGCACATCCACCATTGTATGCACAGTTGTCCACACATCTGGCAATGACAGTTTGTGAGGATTCATGTTGGTGATTCACATAGTTTGCAAGTGTTGCACATGGGTAGGCATTGTGATTCATTGCAGGTCCGACCTGTATATTGTGACAGGACCATAAATTATGTGTACATGCGGTAAATGGCCACATGGCAGATAGATCTGTGCATTATGATGCCTAATAAATAATAACAGTCTCACCTGCAACAGGCTGCTGTTGCAACTGAATGCCACAGGTACCTAAATAGGAGTAACACAGCAGTATGAGCATTATCCACTCATGTATGATAGCTACAGGGTGCAATGTGCATGTTAACACATACACCAGTACATTACACTATACTATGGTGTATGCACGTGTGCATACACAGAGTAGCTTACTATAGTATGCGGCATGTGTGCATACATGCCTTGCATATGATGTTACATTACATATTGTACAGTGACACATGCAACTATATGGAATATAGTTGTTATAGGTGCAGTAGTGACTTACCAGGCAACTCCAGGCTCGGTGGTTGTGAGACACCCACCTCCATAATATCGGCTAAGGCTTGTGGATGTTGTTCTGCAGGTGTCCCCAGGTTGGCCAGTAGCTCCTCGGTACGTGTGAGTGGGGGCTGGGTTGGTGGTCCACCACCTGTTGCACCTTGTTCCCTGGCGATTGCATTTGCAAGCTGTTTCACCCATCTAATGAGGTCTGTACAGTGTCTGCGCACCTGAAGGTATGTGCGGTTGTGGCCACCCACATCATCAGCCCTCCTGCATCTGCAGGGCATCCCGCTGCTGTGCATCCTATGGCACATGGCTGAACAGGATATCATGATTGTCATGTAGGTATGGGATGAGCGCCCCATCCTCCAAGCAGGTATAAGGGGGTAGCTTTGAACGCAGAATACCTGGAAGACATAATGATGGAGACAGGTCACAGTAACTCACAGAGACATACAGAGCTACAGCTGAACATACACGTGTATCGCATTTATTATGATTAAGTAGTTGTCTTTGCAAATCTACATGACACTGACACCACTGACATGTTTGTGTCACACACATGACACTCAATGGTGAGTGGATATTATCACCATATATGTGTGTGTGTCACCTGATTACATTGCTCATATTCCATGTGGATGCTTTTTTGATGTGGGCATGTCTGTTTGCCTTTACTGGTGTTCCTACCTATCAGCACATGGCTGGATGTGTCCACATTAATGCAGTTGACCTTGATGCTGTGTATATGTCACATATAAAGACTTACACTGCCATAACGGACATGACCTGTGACCCTGCAGACTTGCTCACGTAAGGTTTTACATGTATGTGTTCTGCTATATACATCTATACGGCACTGTACATCAATTCAACATTCTGCCATGTATCACCTGTGTTGCACATGTGATACACATGGGGCACTGGCTAGCCAGATGGTATTTTTAGGGATGGATATTAACTATAGCATGTACAGACAAAGTCAATTAGTAGGCTATATGCCCTGGGCCATGTATGAATCTAGGATGAAAGGTTACCTGGCTGTAGCTGACAGGTGGGTCTCTGGGGCCAGGTGGAGCAGTGCCACATAACTGATCCACAGGGTTAATGTTATATTTACCATGCGGTCATCACACCATGTCTGAGAGGGGAACGATGTGCAGCTTTGCTGGAGAGGAATGCATAGTATGGCAGGACTATGTAAAGTGTATGAGACAAGGATATGTCTAGCATGTAGTGATCATAGTACTAGGAAGGTGGATGTCCATGAAGTATGTGTTTGGATGTGTATGTGTAGCTTGTCCAACATCACTGGGTTGGACATGGATTTATTCAGGGTATGCATTATGCTACACAGTGGAGATGGGGAATGGGGAGGCTGTTGTAGGCCATCTAAACATGGCCAATACCCCTTAAAGGAAATATGTGATCTGATATGGGTCACTCGAGTGTTGTGTATGGCTGGACAATGATCTCTATATTCATGGATGGCACCCTGTCATGATTAGGGTTGCCACATATGACTACCTGACAGGTGTGGTGATGTAGCTATCACAGGAAAGACAACTGCCCAGCTGCATCCCTTACACACAGTGTCCATTATGTTGACCACTGCCTAGGTGGTAGTTCATGGGTACAGGGTTATTAACATAGGGGCGACAATGCAATATGTAGCTGGCAGATTGTGGCCATATGTCACACACACCTCACCCACAAAGCCCCTTCTGTATGTTGTCCACAACACTCTGAGTCGGCTATTGCTTCTAGGTCATAGTCATTCACATACTTCAATAGGCAGATGCCTTCTGTTAGTCTGTGTGGTATGGACTATAATGAGGGTGAATACAATTAATTAACCCTGTCTTACTGTAGCTGGCCCTGGTGGGATGTGCATGTATTATTCAGACACCTTCTGTAGTGTTGGTTCTGCCAGCAGTCCCGTTGCAAAACACTCCTGTGACATAGGAATGTACATCTAGTATACCAAGTGTAGGTGGAACACAGTATGGGTGATGATGTCCTATGACCTGGCAAGGTTATGATATGCAGTGTGAAATCAACCTTACTGTCATCTGCATCTGTACTGCTGACATCAAATAATTTGATCAAGGTTCATAGCCTTTCAGACCAGACTCTACAGGGTAGTATTGCAGTACTTCCCATTATCAGTGGTGTCTCCCCCTTTGTGGGTTGTGATACCTGTTGGTGTGCCCCATTCAGTGTGTACACAGCCTGACATGAAGCTACATTTTACACGATGTGTATGTGGAGAGCAACTTATTTTGCCATATGTGTATGATACAACCTGTGATGTGGACAGGTCCCATGCAGCCTGAGTGCAGCTTGTACCTGCATAGTTGTGGGTACAGGGGCTCTGTGGTGTCCATAGATATATGACTGTGTACCGGTTGGGGAGGGGGGAGGACAGTGTGTTTATGTTATCCAAGACACTATCTGGATTGCTTATTCATGCTCGGCACTTGTTCAGAACTTGTAAGAACTACATAAGCTACTAATTACTATAGCACTCAATCTTCCTCATTACCTAGAGATAAACAGGTTTTGTACATACTTTTCTCACTTGCTTAGAGCAAAATAGCTCTTGTACTCACTTTCTTCACTTATCTAGGAGAAATTAGTTTTATATTCAGGCATGTCCAAGGGTCAGCTGCTAGTGTTCTCTCCTGTCTATCTGATGAATCTGGACATCTTGAGGCAATGTAGACATTGCCTTATGTGCACAGACAACCCTCTCTGCCTACCACCCAATGCTGCAACCTGTGAGAGATGCACTTATCTAGCCAAACTGGAGGTAAAACTCTCTCCAACTATGCTTGACCCTGACAGTCATGTGAAGAAGGTAAACATTCGCACCACACGACACTTGTCACATAGTCTTAATGAATCTACCCCACCATTAACTGAGAAAACTACTTGTGTACCAACTCATTAGTTCAATACTTTCTGGAATTCATAAACACCAATGATCTGGATCAACATATGCATACACCCACCCGGGGCAACAATATCCTGACCTAGGCATTACCAACATGAGTGACCAGTGTTCCACACCTGAAGTCAACTCCTCGTTGGTCCGATCCGACCATAAGCTGAACACCATTGATATCCACATCCCGCCCCCACCCCCCATTAAGGGAACCACAGTATAATATGTCATCAAAGCCAACTTCATGCTTCTTAAGACAGATGTGGTGAACATCATGACACCCATGCAGATGGACAATACTGTTACAACTACTGAATCCTACAAAAATGCACTCTATAAGTACTTACACGAGTGAATGGATTGTGCTATCCCAAACAGAACCAAAATGCTATACTCCTAATTAAGGAAGCCAGTCTGGTGGCCCCCTGCCATAAACAAACTGTACAACAGGAGAAAGACACTGTTGCAAAAGAGAGTACAATCCCATGCATGGAAGAGCTCCCTGGTCAGCCTCAGTAAGAAGGTGAGATCCCTTATAAGATCCTCCAAAGCTAGCTACGAAAACAAAACCGCCACTAATTCCAATAACAACCACAATGCATTCTATAGCTATGTCAGATATCTCAATGGCAATGCCCAGATCTGCTCTGAGTTACAGCACAAAGGCATGAACATTACAGAACCAACTGATATTGCCAACATCTTGGCAGATAGGTTCAGTGCTACCTTTCCCCCCTCTCACCCCCTAAAGGGCCCATATCTATACAGGAAGAGTGCAGAGTCCCTGTACTCACAACTATTGTGGTAAAAGCTGCACACTCTAAAGCCAATATCACAGCATTCATGGGACCAGACAACATCCCAGGCTGTGTTTTACACAAACTTCAGATTGTACTGGCTTCCCACCTACACACCATGTTCAATAATAGCCTTGCATCAGGCTTTGTGCCCCCTGAATGGCGCACAGCAACAGTTATCCCACTCCTCATAAGTGGCGCCACAACGGACCACAGGACCTATAGTCCTATAGGCCTGACTAGCCTGGTCTGCAGGGCTATGGAGCACATCATCATGGATCTCAGTCACAGAGACATTGGGTACCTTCAACCCCCCCCCCAGTTTGGCTTTGTTAAGGGCAGGCAATCCCTCCTAAACCTGGTGGACTTCTTAGAGACAGTTTCCAAGGCATTAGATGAGGGTAAGGAGGTCCACACAGCCTACCTAGATCTCTCAAAGGCTTTCAACACCATTCCTCATTCTGGTATTATCAACATACCCATCCACCTGAACATAACCCCTACATCATGTGATGGTTTGCAAAGTGGCTCATGGACAGAAACCACACAGTGGGAGTTGCATTCCCTAGGTCCAACTGTATACCAGTTACAAGTGGCGTTCCCCCAGGGCTCAGTCCTAAAACCCCTCATGTTCGGTATATAATTCTCTGACATACAGGCAAGCACAGGAGGGCTTTGGCTGAAAAGGTTTGCAGATGACTGCAAACTAAGGGACATAATTGTTTCTCCAGCTGTTACAGACACCCTCCAGAAGGGTCACACTGAGACGGATACCTGGTGTCAATATCATGGCCTCAAGCTGAATGCCAAAAAGTGCATAGTCATCCTCTTTGGATATAACTAATTACCCGTGGACTACCACATAGGTGCTAGTTCCCTACATACAGAAAAAGTAATAAGGGATCTGGGAACATGAGTAGATAGCAATCTCTCCTTCAATACCCATAATGACAAGGTGGTTAGAATATCCTTCTACGTGGCCACCATAATCTCTAATGGGTTCGCATCCAGAACAACTAGGCCATTGTGCCTCTCTACTCATGACTTATTAGACCCATTAAAAGATACAACACCCCATTTGGGATGTACCTTACAAGACAACTGCAACAGCTTGGAAGACCACAACAGTACCACACCAAGAGGATTACTGACCTCAAACAGATAACCTATGCAGCCCAACCTAAGAAACTCCAGCTGTACTTGGTTGCATACCGCATACTCACAGGTGATCTCTGCTTGACATACAAGGCCTATATCCAACCCAGTATTGCTGGATATGCTCCACCTAAACAGAGACCCCTGAGAGCCACATGCTCTAGGGATATACACCTAACCACAACAATGACTACGATGTGCTGGATGGATAGATTCCTGACCCGGAGACTCCCCATGCTTTGGAACATGATTCCAATGTACATCAGGCAGGGCCCCTCACTAGCACTCTTCAAGGGAAACTTTGACGGGTGGATGGGAGACAGACATGTACCCCAGGGATCATTGCAGTGTCTCTGCTGAACAGAGGCACAGGAAACTAATGGCTCTGCCATTCAGAGGCACAGGGAACTAACCTATGGGGGTGGCGAAGTCCAACGCACTCTAGCTAGGCTTATAAATACCCTTGGTAAGACAGCCTAGTACCTACCTTTGCACTTATTGCATGTCTTATGTGCATGGATAGTTAACTAGCTCTTCCATTTTACTTTTCTATCATGCTGATAAACTGTCGGGTGACTACAAGTCATATGTATCCTGTTACTGTGTATTGTAAATGCCAATAGACATAATTAATGTTTGCCTAACATAACAGTAATGCTTTGTAACTTGTAATACATATCTGCCTACAATACTGTACATTACACAGTTATTGGCACAATATCCCACAATGCAAATCATAATTGCACAGTGGGCCAACCTTCGACATGTTATTCTCAGTAATACACCCATACATATGCCTACTGTTACAATATATCAACATATACTATCCCCTGTTATAGCACATACTTGTTGGACCAGCCCTGTCACTGACAGCGGCTGGTGAGGAACATTTGTGTTCAAAGCCCTTATATAGCATCCCTTGTGGTGTTTGCCTTGTGACCTACAGCAGTACATACATAAATACTACAAGCGTTACTATGCTCAACAATACATCACTACAAGATAACTGTTTCCACTATATGGATTGCATGCATTTTAAATATTACAGAACAGGTACTACATACACAGACATACTAAGTGTTCTACATACCTTATTAGTAACCCGAGGTGTTGTTGACTGTTAATTTAATCCTTTTCAGTTTGTGTTTCAGTCTTCTTTGTAATGTTCTGCTGATATATACAGATGGTTTGAATGTGTGATAAGCCATCCTTTTCTAGTTATATATCGGTAACTTGTGCTATCCTGACCACCAATTGGTGTTCCAAAGTAATTAGTTAGATGCAAATCAGCTGTGCAGCTACTCCATTAGCCAATACCATGACAGCAGTGGTGTATAATTGAGTACTCCACTTGGGTGTTGTCTGTTTGCCTTACTTTCAAGGAAGACAGCCTGGATGTGTTGTTTGTGATGTATTTCAACAGTTATATGGAGAGAGACAGAGATATATTAGCTTCATGACTCCCGTGAATTGTGTGCAATGGCTAGAAGATGTTCTACATGTGAGTACAGCTGTTATATTTCAGAACATTGCTACTTATGCAGGGTTTGTTTGTACCTGATACTTCTGCAGATGTTTCAGTCTGGCAATGATATTTGGCAGCTCAAGGCTGTATTGCTATGCATGAACTATTATGTGGTTTACAGTGTGCTTACCAGACATCCTTGATTTGGTGTACATGTGTATCATACTGTGCTGTTAATCAGTAATTGGTAACACTTCCTGGTGTACACACAACCCTCTGAAATAGAATTAGTGCAAACAAACCCTGTAACATCAGCAGGTGCTCTATTGTATAACAGCAACTATTTCACATAGGGCCATGTTATTGTGTCTCTGACAAGGTATGTTAAGGCTTCTGCAGATGTTATACAGTGAGTGAATGATTTGTGATGTTATTACAGTTTGTATTGTAATTTGTTTGGGTGTGGGGGTGATGTTGGTGGGTGTACATAGCAAATGCAGGTGTGTAGGAACTGCTTTTATACATAATCGATATTTGCGTGAGGGTTCCATCCCGATTTTAACACCTATCCTTTAGTGGACTAATACACAGGTGGCGCAGTGGTGCAGCAGTTAATGCTGTCGCCTCACAGCAAGAGGTTCTCTGGTTTGATTCTCAGATGGGGTGTCTTCTCTGCATATTTTGCATGTTCTCCCTGCGTTCGCGTGGGTTTCCTCTGGGTACTCTGGTTTCCTCACACATTCTAAAGACATGCTTCTGGAGCATTTTCTCCCTGGGCCTCCACTGAAAACAGGATCTGTGGAACCTATTCGGACTTTCCTGGTCAGCAAATGTTAAATAAAAATAAAAATAATTGCAGGCTGATTCATTAAGGCACTGCTAAGTGGTTCCTGTATAGCATGCAGGTGATGTTAGTCCTTGAATCCTTTCGGCAATACATCGGAATGTAATAAAGTGTTGCTACATGAAAGCTGTGTATTTTTGTCATAGGTATTTGCAGTCATTGGAGTTGTGTTGGTGACTGACCCTATTTGGCTAGGGTTGCCACATTTTCATATGGCCATAGTGGGACATTTTTGGGACACAAGTCAGATTTTACAGGCCGACATAAACCCACAGTCAGTACAAGGGATAGAACTTTCCTTTCTTGCCTAAATATAAACTTATTCATGTAGCAGTTTAGTTGCTTATCTTGTTTATTGTAACATGTAGGTATTTTAGATACAGAAAGAACTATTGTATTCAACTATTACATTACATATGGGACATAATTATGTTCTACAATCTCAGGACATTTGCCATGTTTAATATATTTGGTCAGGACACAACTGCCCAAAGAGGGACTGTCCCTCGCAAAGTGGGACAGGTGGTAACCCTATCATTAGCTCATGTCCATAGCACATATTTGTAATAGTGAATAGGCATATACTCTCCATATCCTTTGTTCATAAAGGCTGGTATGGCGGAATGTGTGATTGCTTTGGTCCATGGTATACTCATATATGAACACTTCAACCGCTGTATACGGGATACCTATGGAATCCCGAAACCGCACAATTCTTACATTCACAGTACCGGGCCCAGACTCCCATGCCCCACATTACCAACAGCGACAGTAACTCGCGAAAGTAACACAAACATGGAACACACACACGCACACACAGACATACTTCTACCCACCACATCCAAACAAACCATCCTACACTACGTATGAGCAGGTGAGCAAGCCCCCCTACACCCCCCATTGGGTGTCTGGGCCCCCCAAACCCCCCTACTTTAATATTCTACCTCCTAGATTGCACAAACAGACGCACAAAGCAAACCCACACCCACACATTACAGTCCCCCAGGAAAACACACCACACTCAGAACACACACTTGCACACACTACAGCCTCAGAAACACACTTACACACAGTAACCTACCTGAACCGTAACATCAGAAGCACTGACTAATTGTCCCTTAACATTGTGATTTTAAACCTCGTGCTTCCGGTGTTTTGGCACTGTGGTCTTTCGGACTTTAAGCCTCGTGATTACGAGTGTCGCTATGTCAAGCAGTTGGTATGTGGTAGGTATCCCATTTATATGTACCTCCATGGTTATGTAGATGTTGTTAACCTATCTATATATCTGCATATATATGTATATCCCCATATATAGACATATCTCTCTCTATCTCTCCCTCTCTCTTTATATATATGTGTGTTGATTTATATATATATAGTATACATATATGTAGCATACACCTTTCATTGGGTACATGCCGGTTTGTCCTATTTCCACACATTCCTACCTTTTGTGTTTTATCCTGTCAGTATACACAACTGCCATTGGTACATCTCGGGTAGCTTAGTGGTATGTTATTGTGAGGATTGTGTACATGGTTGCGTGTTCTAATCCTGGCAGTGGTAATTTTACCTCTCAGAGAAGGCACTGGTAGTGCAAGGGTGATTAACGCACATTTCAGCGGTTGTGTGTTCCACATGTTTATTATTCTGTGGAATACTGCCTATATACGCAAGCTGTGGTTAAGGTATTCTATGAAACATGAAAATCATCTGAGAATATTCCTGTCATGGATACTCCTCATTATTTGGAACTACATCCCTGATTACATTATGCAAAACCCCTCACTAACACTCCAGGGAAACCTTGCAGAGTGGGTGGGGAACAGTGGATACACCTCAGGGATCCCACAATTGGCTCTGCTCCACAGAGGGACAGTTAGTTAATCAATGGGGTGGCGACAGCAGACACTTTTTGGCTATGCTTATGAGTGGCCTTGAGCAGTTAGGCATGTACCTACCTATGTATCTATGAATCTATACATGCAGTATGGAGACATGCTGATAGCTTAATTTACTGTTCAGGTATTGACTTATCTTGTGAAAATGGCAGTTGTGTGCACAATAGTTGAGGGATACCTATGTAGGATGCACACAGTAGACCACCTATACATGACAATTTACAGGTGGTCGTGTGTGTGTGCCATCCATGTTTGCTGTGTGTGCAGGTGGAGAAGTGTGTCAGTCCATAAGTGCCTACACTGTCAGTGTGTGTGCTATATGTTCCCTCTTTGTCAAGATATGGGCATACTGGGCACGCCTCCATCTGCCTACTGGGGCTGGCACAGAGTGTTCATGGTCTGAGTCCCTCTGTACCTGTGGGGCCCTTGGCAATGGTGGTGGGCTGTGAGGGCCTTCACCATTCAGTCCCTACTGCAGCTGTTTCTGCAGGTTCATATTGTGTAGCATGGCACATACTATCAAGATATGGGCACATGTGCCTGGAGAGTACTGCAAGGTTCCACCAGATATGTCCAAGCAATGGAACCATGATTTCAGCATCTCAAACACGTGTTCTATGATGATTCTTGTTTCTGCGTGTGCCTCATTATGGCATTCTTGCGTGGCTGTGTGTGCATTTCTGATGGGAGTCATCATCCACGGTTCCAGTGCATAGCCAGCATCTCCCACCAGGTGGCCATATGGGATGTCCCCCCTGGCAAATACCTGATACAGCTGTGAGGCATGCCAGATGTGGGAGTCGTGATAGCTTCCAGGGCTGCCAGCACACACATCCATGATAATGCCCTGGGCATTGCACATGACCAGGCAGTTGATGGAGGGGTATCCCTTGTGGTTTATGTAGCACCTACCCTGCTCATCGTATGGTGTCTTGATGTGTATGTGCATGCAGTCTATTGTACCCAGTACCTCTGGGTATTCTGCTACATGGTGGACGAGATGCATATTACTGGCCAACTCCTCCTGCGTTCGGGGGAAGTATATGTGCTCATTGGCATGTGGTAACATGGCATCCAGGAACTGGTGGAGTACCCTGGCTGCTGATGCCAGTGAGATCCCCATGATATCCCCAGTTGGCCTTTGGAAGGTACCTGTGGCTAGTATTCTCAAGCTTACACATACCTTCATGTCCACTGGGATGGGTTCCCCTCTGTTACCTCTGGCTCTAAGGCGTGGCCGGCACAGCTCAACAAGTTGTTGTATGATGTCCCTGTCCACCCTGTAATGCTCTACTATCTCCAGATCATGTAGCCCCTGGTAGGTTACCCTGGGTCTGAACACTCTTCTCCTCCACCAGTGCCTGAGATGGTTGTCAGCATCATCCTCCACACCACCGTTAGTCTCCAACACATGCTAGTGAATCAAAGCTATGCCAGCCCCTAACATGTACATATTAAAAGTTCCCTGTCTGTATGCACCAATGGTGCAGATTGTCTGGGAATACACAAGTGGGGCTTTCACACCTTATACTATTGTGCAATGGATGATGCTGGTGTAATTTGGTATGTATGTGCAATTCCAGCTGCAGGGTATCTTCATTATAAGTTTTACAGCAGGTACTGCTATTTTGGGGCCTTTGGTGTTGACTTACGCTTGGCTGCCGTGATTCATCTATTGCCCTTTACTTCATTTTTCAACCTGATTGCCCTCCCATTGTCAGGCATGCATCCAGCTGCCTGCTTTCTTGTTTTGTACTTTCATAACCCAGGATTGTGTTGGGAAATGTGTTATGTAGCTGATCTACTGCAAGTTTGCTTTGTTCTGCTGTGACAATTCTCTTTTCTTTGCAGTATTGCACCTCCCCTTTCCTGTTCTGCATTTAGCTGCTAGCAGCCTTGTTAGCTGTTGTCAATGGCCCACTGTGAGTTCCTAGGTGTTAATTACTCATTTGTTCTCCAATTACCATGCTGCAGCATTTCCTTATTGTCTTCCCGTATCCTTCCTGTTTCAGCTGTGGTGCGTGCCGTGCACAGCCGTTTGCTGGGTTTCGAACACGTTTTCATCCACATTCACATGCACTTTTGGTTACCTTGTGTGCTCTCAGCTAAGCAAAGCTATGGCTACTTCCACACCCCTATCCTGTGGTTTTGCTTAGCAACAGGCAACCCAGATTAGCAATGCTCCAATTTGCTTACAGCTACGGTGGCGCACCCCTATCTTGATGTCATGTTTACCTCCAGGCCACACCTCAGTGTTGTACCGCTACACCGTGTGCTACATCCTTATGCTGGTGGGGAGTTTGCGATTCAGTATTACTTGACTCATTTACATCGCATTGACTACTATTTCCTAGTTACCGTGGTTGTGGTGTAGCATGCGTGCCATTGACTATTGTGGGGAATTCATGAATTGTGTTACATTGCAGTTTTATGACATCTAAATATATTTTCATTGTGATCCTGTTTGTATAATGATGCACTGCGGTTTTACTTTGCGTTAGTGTGGCCATGACATTAAATGTTATGTTTTATGTGTTGTGCATGTTTTTTTATGCCATTGGCTATATATTTAGCCATTGGCATATATTAAAATTATAATATGTAAGTTTGGTCAGCTTTCATGGCTCCGATTTTATGTTTGAAAAAATGTAAACCATTTTTTTTTTTTATGAATCGCTATATACCTTCATTAGCATGCTACACTGCTGCACATGGGATAATTAGCATACATGTGCCCGGAGCTGAGCAGCTCTGATGTACGCTGGTAGTGTACGTGGAAACAGCTCATACCTGAATCGCTCAGCGGCTATATTTGTCGCTAGATCGCCGGCACTACTCTGGCGCCTGGCGCAAGCTTCATGAATCCCAGGGAGTATTTACTAACAAAATGTATTTGTGGTGTATAAACTCACTGCTTGCTCATGTAGCTGTTTTATACAATACTTCTCATTCTTTGTCTAATCTTTCCGATTACAGTTGACTTTCTTACTCCTCAGAATGAGAAACTACAACCCAGGTGGGGATTTAACTCTTTATTTTTTAATTCTAGAGTGGAATGCCAACAAAGAGAAGGCTCATAAGTTTCACCAGTAGTTACTGTTAACAGCTGTGACAAAGTAAGGGAAAGAGTTGTAGAGAGATAGGAAATCTTCAAAGCAGAAATGTTGTATTTTGTGGTGGAGATGATGTAAAAAACAAAAGAAAATAGAGTGGATAAGGTAGTGATTATGAATTAGCAGATGAAATTGCTACGACAATGACATAAATGCATCGAATGTTAACAGTACACTTCAGTGAGTCTATTTTAATCAACAGATCATTTGTCAAAAGTGGGCACTTTATCTGAGTTTGTGTGATTTTGAAACCTGTTAAGCAAGGGGATACAGGCATTGAACAATGCATAACTATCTTCACTTTCTCGATGTTAGATAACTTTAGATCTACTCAGAAATTGCAGTTCCCCTAGAGGTAATACTTAATAGCCTAAACATATGCCGGATAGGAGGGAGGTAGAGGGTCCAACCAAGATGGCAGCGGGCAGCCTAAACCCTTGGCAGGACTTGCAGAAATTTTGACATAAAAAACAGCCCAGAAGATGAGTGAACAGTACCAAAAGAAGGAACAGATGGTTGCTTTTAAAGCTGCAAATCTGGAAGGGTAATTGTGCATTTTGTTTGAAAAGGTAATTAAACTTCACCAGAATGTGAGCTCCTTGAAACAAACAATATAAGATCAACAAACAGAACTGAAAATGCTACAAGGGAAGCTATAAGATCTGGAGGAGGACAAGGCAGCAATTAAAGTTGAGCTCCAGGAACATATTCACAGAATTCACAGAATTCAGGAACTAACAGACATAATAAAAAGACAGGGAATACAGACAGATGATCTTACAAAAAATCACTCAAAAAAAAAAGGAGTGACATCTAAAAAAATGTAATTCAAGACTGAGTGAGCAGGAATAAATTGGAGCAATTTTTAAAGCAGCTATGATATGAGAGATTTCTGATACCAAGAAATTAAGAAAGGGTCTATATCAGAACAGCAAAGTTTTAAAACTTTGAATGTTCTAATATCGACCCGTTTTGAGTGAATGCTAAAAATAGCATAACTGCAGAACACCAAGTTCTTTCCTAGGGAAAGAATTCGGTTGGCCAGTTCTATGGCTTCGCTATTTTCAGCGCTGTAGTGGAAAGTTGTGGGTTGGGTTCAGGTAGATGTGTGATTGTGTGGTCGTTAGGGTTAGGGCATGGGTTAGGTGAGTTAGGGTGCAGGTTAGGTGAATTAGGGTTAGGGGCAGGTTAAGTGAGGTTAGGGTTAGGGTGTGGGTTAGGTGAGTGTGCGATAGTGATGGACCATAGTGTTAGGGTTTGAGTTAAGGTAAGTGGATAGATAGTAGTGTATGTACAGTTTAGTGTAGGGTTAGTTGCAGGATTATAAGTGTATGTGTGGGGATTGATGTTTTTTAGGTGTGCTTGTGTTGTGTGTATGTGTTTCAGAATAGCAAATTTTTTCCCAAGGAAAAAATGTGCTATTCTGAATGTTCGATATTTTGTGGTTTAGATATTTTAGGTTCAATGAAATAGCGTTCACTATTTTCATCTTTCCATAGTGTGATATAAACGCATTAAGAAACACTATTAGAGAGGATGCCTTGAGTGAGATGCAAGCAAGGAACAGCAGAAAGCGGGCATTTGTAATTTTGGGCATGTCTCTGCTCCTTTTATGTAAAAAAGTTAAACAGTAAGGTAAACAAAAGGCTTTACAGTTACCTCATTTACAGGGATGATCATAAAACTAGTAAAGGATTATTTGGAACCACTCAATAATAGAAGAAAAGCTATGCTGGTAATATTAAATTAAATATTCTGCAATCCTGAAAGTACAATAGGAAGCAAAATGATTCAGGCTACACAATATAGAGAATGCGGTTCAAAAGTTTTAAGAAAGGTATCACAGACAGCTGAACAACTTTGTTAGTAAAAATCGAAATGACCCTGAAGACATGGACTGAGAGATCAAACTTCGAGACAGGAGATGAGATGAGATGCACAGACACTGGGAAAATATACAATCTCATTGCTGAAACAACATAGGGAAGAATACGAGCTCAGAAAGTGCAGTGTAGCCACATTCCAGTAAAAAGACATGAGGAGGAAATAAATAAATCACAAAGGCAGTCATATGGAGATGACAAAACAGACAAGATGGTAAAAGGGGAAACCAGTGAAATAGTTACGTCAAAGGAACAGAAGAATGACAAACCTCTCCCAGTGCAGATTTAGGAAGAAAAAAACGAGAAAGAAGCACAAGCAGAGACACACACGGGAGAGCTCCAAGGAGATGAGATGATTGTGCTGCATATGGTTTGAGTGACTCAAATGTGAACTGCTGGAGAAATGAGGTAATAAACAAGCTGAATGGAAGCATTTATGATGGATGGCAAGAGTTGAAGATGTAGAAGGCAGGACTACAGAATGACTGGAAGTGACCACAAAAAGAGAGAAGCAACAGATAAGTGGAAGGAATGGACATTGAAAGGCAGGTGACTGTAGACAGTGTATGAAGGATGCAATAAATGAAGCACATACTTACCTTGAGAATCATGCCCCAGGGAACACACCACCACAAATTTAGAACAGTGGGACTAAATGAAGCAGTTCTTGGGACAATGGTTGGTAATGCAGTCAATGTAAGAATGGTCAAGCCTCCAAGGCAAGCAATACATTTGTTAAGTTATTTATTGAGGTAAATTAAATTGTAGAAGCATGAGTTTAAATTCTAAATCTTAGAAAAAGTAAATAATAACTGCTGATGCAACAATGGAGGCATGAAAAGAAATATACAGAGGAAACAAGGAAATTGTAAAGTAAAAACAGCCCACAGACATACGTAGTGTATAAGTAGCATAGTAAAGCAATACAAAACTGCAAAAATAAAATATTGGATTATCTCACAAATGAAGCTGGCACATCAGTCTGTTGAGCAATTGTGGAGAGGGGAGACCAATGAATATGAAAGTTGCAATATAAAAAAAAAAAAAAAACACTGTGACATCAGTACTGGGTTGGCATGTAATGGATTAGTGTGAGGGACACTGGAGGGTGGCAGTATAAAGTTTTAAAAGGCCTATATCCAGGACATATACATGCACATGCACATGCAAGAGTTAATAGACAGCGATCTAGAGGCCAGGGATGGGGAAGAAGGTTCTGAGCATTGGCATCTGCCAAAGAGCACAATGTTCATCTAGGAAGGTAGGCCATAGGAAAGGGGTATGACAGTTGGCAGCAAGTAGAATACAAGGAAAATACAATTAATTGTGTGTAACAGTGAGGGTTCACCAAATCCCACCAGAAAAAGGTGAATAAAGGGAACATTAAACAGGATGACAGAAATATGGCTTTATTACAAGAAACAAGACTGAAAATCAATGATGGGGAAAAGGTACTGTGTTATAAGTACCCAAAGTGAAAAATAGACAGCAAGGCAAAGGGAGTAAAGTGGGGAGTAGCAATTGTAGTTTGTAGAGGGTTTCAGAAAACTACAGAGAAAGTGATAAAAAGTGGGGTTAGGTAGATGGCTATGTGGCAGGGAAGGGTGCAAGGTGCACACTGGACAAGAAGAAACATGCCTGCATCAAACAGGGAAGAAGAAAGATTCTACAACATTTTTTTTGTTAACTGGGCACAGACAAGAAGAGATGGAATACAGATAATGCAGGGACTACAGTGTTACCATAGAACCAGACAAAACAATTAATATGGGAGGAGGGAACATAACAACAAGATGAGACAAGAACTAGCCCAAGAAATGAAAGAGGGAGGGTGGCTGGACATAAGGAGAGTAAGGTATCCAAATAAGAGGGAACATGCCATCATAAGAAACATTTTGGTACAGGCAAGTAGATTTTCCAGGTTGTTAGGGAAGGAAAACCTAATGGAAATAATGGAAGAGATCCAAAGAGAAACATGTATCAGACCTTGCATCAGCGAGACTTAAAATAACTGTGCAAAAACAGAAAACAAGGAGTAGGAGGTGGATGTGGGCTCGCTATAAATGGAAGGAGATAGCAGGCAAGGAACCATTTCAGAGACTAATAAAGGAATGAATGCAGGATGATATGAAAGGCAGGGACAAAGTGGGGAGTGATGGTGGCATGGAATCAAGATCCCTATCAGGGGAAAACTGATTAGCAAAGATTAAAGAATTAAGGATGATTGAAGATCTGGATCGAGAGAACTAGAGGTGGTAAAAAGATCACAGAAAAAGCAGTACAAAAGGAATTAGAGAGCAGATCTATTACAGAGCAAGAAATTCAACAATATAATTGGAGGGGCAACTGATGAACAGTAGAGGAGGTACAAAAAAAACAGCTAGCCAAGAAATACAAGAAGAAGCAAGCAGAGAGAGAGGTGCAGAGGATTACTAGATGAGATGGAGAATATTGAGAAGAGGGCAACGTCACTGAGGAGACATTTATAGAATATCACAGGAAGATTTAAAACAACAGGAAAGGTTAGAAGTCCCAGAATGTAAATGAGGAAAGAATGCAGATGGATACTTACTGGAGAATGAAAACGTTGAATGCATAGGTAATAAGGGATGAAATAATGAAAGTGATATATAAGATGATGTAGTTTGAGAAAAGATATTGGCAGAAAGACCACATGAAGTATTACCAGCAATAATGCAAGCCAGGTAAAATGACTCCATGAAGAGAAGGAAGGCAGAAAATGGTAGGACCTGCTGGAATTTATACACAGGGAGTAACAGGAGCAGGAACATATCACTGCTGTTGTGCTTATTGACTTGCAGCTGATCTTTGACATGGTGAGGTGGGAATCCCTGTGGAAGATACTGCAACAAAGGTGGAAAGGGAAAAATTCATAAATTCATACAACCCATACAACAAGATCCAGAAACTGAAGCACTCATAACTGTAGGCATATCTAAGGACACATCAATAGAGAGGTGGCCACCCATGGGTGCTCATTTTCCTAGGCCTGTTCACTCTTGTGATTGAGAAGCTGACAGTGGAAGTCAGACACAGTTTAAGAATACTTTAAGAAAAGGATGTGATAAAATATCAAGTAGTGTTATATGCAGATGGCTGCATGTTAACCTCACAGAATAGGGCTGCAGCAATGAAAACTATGAGAGGGGCATTCGAGAAATTTAAGGAAGTGGGGATATCAAGTGCAAAACCAAAGAGGCAGCAGTAGTGAGACTTGGGAAAGAGAAGGGAAGGGAAAAGGGGGCATAGCTGGGAAAACAGGAGCAGGAGTTTCCCAAATAACTACTGACATTTTTGGAACATACTGAAAGTGACAATAGACAAAATGTAGAGGGAGTTACAAAAATTTTAAAAGATACTCTCCTAAGAGGATGGGAGAAGACTTGTATATTTTGGGAGAATTAATGCAGCAAGTATGATGATGCTATCAATAATCCCCCACCTACTCTGTTAGTTGAAGACCCTAGGGGCACAATTCTGCAAAAATGCAAACAGACATAGAGGACTGGTCAATAAAGGTAAGGGAATCATCATCATCATCCCCTTTTTCCCATTTACATGGGGTCGGGGTATCGTATTAACTGTCGCCAACTCTCTCGATTCAGTGCCATTCTCCTGCCTTCTTCAACACTCATGCCTGCCTGTCGCAGATCTTTCACACAATCCATCCACCTCTTTGCTGGACGCCCTCGCTTCCTCTTACCTTCTTCCTGTCTATCCCAAATCTCCCTCACCAGATTGTCTTCTGCTTTTCTACACATGTGCCCATACCATCGTAATCTGTTCTCTTTGATCTTTTCTGCAATTGGAGCTACTTTGGCTTCTGCTCTTATGTCCTCATTTCCTCGCCTGTCCTGCAGTGTGCATCCTACCACCTTTCTCAGAAACTTAATTTCCATCACCTCTAGCTTCTTCAACTGATCTGCCTTTACTGCCCAGGTTTCTGTACCATACTGTAGTACTGGTCGCACCACTGTCTTGTACACCTTACTTTTCAGCTTCTTTGGCATTCTTCTGTCATAGACTACACCTGATACTCTATGTCAGTTGGCTGCAGCCCCTCTGATTCTAGCTTTGACCTCTTAATTCAGACTACCCTTCTCCTCAACCACCCCTCCCAAGATACTTGAAGCTGTTTACCTGTTCCACTATCTTCCCTTCTATCTGTGTTCCCAGCTTCTTCTGATTTCCCCAATCTGCTGCCATTATCATTATCTTATCTGTACTTAGTTTCATCCCATGTGCCTTCAGATTTGCATTCCATTCTCCTATCCTTTGCTGAAGTTCCAGCTCACAGTCTGCCTGTACTGCCACATCGTCTGCATACAGCAGCTTTGTTGATCTGTCCCCTCCAGCCTGTTTGCTGATGTAGTCCATTACCAGTATGAACAGCAGTGGGCTCAGAGCTGAACCCTGGTGTACACCCATTCCCACTGAGAACCCCTCAGTGAGGCCAAACACTGTTCGTACTTGAGTCACTGGGTCCTTGTACATAGCCTGTACTAATTCTACCAATGTTTCTGGGACTTCAAACCACCACAGTACTGCCCAGATCAGCTTTCTTGGGACCTTGTCATATGCTTTCTCCAAGTCTAGGAAAGCCCAGTTTGACTCTCTCCTCTTCTCTAGTTTCTTCTCAAGTATCTGTCTCAATGCAAACATTGGGTCAATTGTGCTGCATCCTGATCTGAATCCGAACTGTTCATCTCCCATCTTACATTCTACTATTCTGCATATCCGTTTATCAATCACCCTCTCCAGAACTTTCATGCAATGTGGCAGGAGTTTGATGCCTCTGTACTGTCTACAGTTGTGGATGTCCCCTTTGTTCTTGTACACTGGCATGAGTATGCTTATTCTCCAGTCATCTGGAATACGCCTTTCTCTCCACACTGCAATTAGTACCCTCAGGAGCCATTTCTCCCCTAGCTCACCCAGCATCTTTATCATATCTGCTGTGATCTCATCTGAGCCTGCTGCTTTCCCTGACTTCATTTTCCTTAGTGCTGCTCTTACTTCTTCTAAGCTGGGCTCCTCTTCTACTCTCATTATAGGCTGTTTCTGGGGCAGTACCACTTCTGTGGGGTTTTCTTCATTCAAAAGCTGCTGGAAATACTCCTTCCATCTGCCTTTGATGTCCTGTGGGCTGGTAAGCAGGTTGTGCTGGAATCTTCCACAAATCAACCAGAAAGAACACATACCTACACAAAACCAGTATGCATCCCAGGCACATCCCGAGAAATGTATTAAAAGGGCAAGTTTATAGGACATTAAGATTACATGATGATGATGAGGATGCATTACTAGCATTAAATAATTTAAAATTTGAGTTTATAGCTAGAGGATACCAACCTGATTAAATTGATAAAACTATATCTGATGCATGGCATATGAGATCAACTAAATGTAGACCTTATTTTAACAACAACGAGGTAGTTCCATGTAATAATCCATCTAACATAAACTCTAGGCCACATAATGAATTTAGAGTAGTGTTACAGTTTGCGAGTGACGTCAACCAATATGTTGACGTAATTAAAAAATATTGGCACCTATTACAAGAGGTACCACAGTTGCAGGCTATTACCTGTAAAGATCCACTATTCAGTTTCAAGAACAATATGTCACTCAAGAAACAGTTATGTAACAAGGATGTGCCTAAGAAAGCCATCCCTTCTTCACGTCAGGGCACTTTTTCTTGCAGGTCATGTAGTGCCTGCCCCTATATTTACAGTATAAATACCTATGTTCACCCCACCAAGCATTTTCAGTTACAGCTTAATACTTATGCTGATTGCAAGAGCACTGATGTTGTCTATTATTGTTTTTGTCAGAAATGTCTGGTGTTTTATGTAGGTAAAACAAATAGATTTCTTAAAGACAGAACTCTAGAACATCTTCGTGATGTCAAAAATAAAAAAAAAACACTAATGCACTCGCCCAGCATATTATTAATACAGATAATTCACATTCTTTTAAGTTTTTTGTGCTACAGTGCATACACAAAAACATTAGAGGAGGGGATATAGAAAATTTTACTGAAAGCTGAGAACAGAGATGGATCATTAAATTGAATGCAGATAAATATCCAGGCCTTAATGGCTCTACTTCTTTGGTTCCTTTCTTGAAAGCAAGACGCCTCAAACATGTTTAATTTTAGGCACTTCATACACCCATTACACTTTATTTATTCATATTTTAGAGACATAGACTACTTTTAGTTATACATACATATTGTAGATAGATTTTATAACTAGATCTAGATTTTTATCCTTTTATTTTTTCATAGCTACAGTATTTATGGAGTTTATATCTATGCACATTACTTAGGTCTTTTACCAACAGTTTTGTATATAGTTTTTGTATGCTGTCTTTATATGCAGTTTTTATATGCATTTACATGCAGTTTTTTATATGTGTCTTTTATATGCAGTTTTCTCTATATGTAGCCTTTTCTACATTTATACATTTATAAGTTTTATGTAGCTTTAATTCCTTAATTGACCTATGACATCAGTGATTGAGTCAATGGTTCCATCTGTATATAAGCAATGGAGTGTTTTATTTTTTTGTCTGATGAAGCAATTAGTTTTGCAAAAGCACTCACCACTGTTCATATTTTTTGTGTAATAAAGACGCTATTGTGTGGTACCTCGGTGTATTTTTGGTTATATATAGTTTTGGTTTTGTGCACCTGGGTTTTACCTGAAGCTGTTTCTCTTTTTATACATGTTGCTGGAATCCCTTATGAAGGGTGTCTGACTATCTTTTTTATCTTTCTGTCTTTGCCTTGCAACCTGGTATAGTTTCTTTGTGCCCCTTACTGAGTCACTTTCCAGAAGCTGATAGAGTGCCTCTGATGCCCTATTCTTTGCTATTGCAACTTCTTTCTTAGTTTGTTTGCTAGCCAACCAGTAGTCCCTCTTAGCCTGGTCAGTCTTTTCAATCTCCCACTTCTTCCTGCACTCCTTCTTTCTTTTGATTACTTCCTGCACTTCTGCATTCCACCACCAGCTTTACTTATGTACCTTATTTCCATACCTGGCTCAGCCACATATCTTTTCTGTAAAAACAGAAATACTGGAAAAGAGGAAGCAATGAAAAAATGAGAATGAATAGGAAATGTAGGGGCTGGGCTCTCCCACAGTTCCCAAAATATGCACTGACATGTAACATTATTCACTGGATAGATACAGAAGAGAAAGAAGCTATGCAAAGTAGATAAAGGGGAGAGAGTGACAGAGAGAGAGGAGACATGGAGAAGTTTACTGAAGGACATGAATGAAGCAGCACTGAAAAAACAGGATGCATGAAGTGGGGAGAAGGGGACATCCAAAAACTATGGGAAACAGAAGGGTAGGAAAAAGATACTGAAAAAGAATGAAGAAATTTGGAGAAGTGGAATGGATCTTGAAGAAGATTTAGTATACAGAGAAAATAATGTTGGAGAAATATTTAAAACAATGTTGGAGTTAACACAGAAATACAGAATTCCTAAGACCCAGTGTTGGAATACCTGGTAGTCAGGGAAACCTGGAAAAGGAAAGCAGAGATGGCAACAATAGAAAGTACCAAGCTGGAAGGGAGGGTAGAAGAAGAAAGGATGGTAATCTGGAGGAAATGGAAGTGGCTAGGGAGGCAGAGGCTCTAAAAGATCTATGAAACCTGAAGGTAAAGAAGGAACAAGGTCAAAGAAGATAGAGGAAGAGAAAAAATGAGAATATTTTGGGGAAGGGAGAGAGGAGGGATGAAAGGCAGTTGCAGGTTACTGACAGAGGTCAATTCAGGCAGTGAGGCACATGAAGAAAGTATACAGAGCAGGAGATCATAGCCTGATTAGACTGCATAGATGGTGTCTAACCCCCAAGACATACAGTAAGTAAAGGAAGGTAGTAGAACATACAGTAGATGCTGGAGGCATCAGAAGGAAGAGGTAGGAATGATGCACATGTTCTTAGACTGTTGATAGGCACAATGTGTTTGGAAGCAGGCAGATGTGGAGACATATTTCAAAAGGAAGTAGTGAACACTTGGGAATTCTGTATATGGGGCATAAATAAAGAGGACTGAGTAATGAGAAAGTCGTGGTCTGTTGCTTAACAGGGGCTAGGATCTGCCACATTATGCACACTCTCAGGTCATTGGACCACAAGTACCAGTATGACTCAGTCATATACCATGTGGGTGTAAGTAACCTGAGACTTACCTCCCTAGACTCTATGAACAGAGAAATCTTGAAGCTCTCAGGAATATGTGTCCCAGGCTGGTATGAATCTAGAAAAAAACAAATGAATGAGCCACTCCACCATGTCTGTAATTCTGTAGAAATCACATTAATACTTCGACAAACAATAAGTGCTTTAACGGTCACACGAACCACTTCATCAGACTGAATAAAACAACAAGTTGACTCCTATTTAAACATCAAAGCATATATAGCAATGAATCAATTAATCAATAAACCTATAATGCAATAATTATGTGATTAAAAATTATTTAAAAACTATATCAAGTAGGTATAACAAAATACAATAAAACATCTTGACATACTCAATGTTTAAGAGCTCTATTCCTTAAAATGGCTTCAAGGAAACTGTTTCATTGATTCCTGGGAAATTATATGCATTTAATTTTAGAATCCACCTCTGTTCAGCTGTTTCTGTTCTGTTAATAAAGTCACCACCTCTCATTCCTTCATGTATAGTTTCTAACACTAAAAATTTAAAGAAATATGTGTTACCAACTACTTCTACATGTTTCACCAGGGCATTTGCCTCATTTTTATTTAAAATGTCCCTGTAATGCTCTTGTATTCATTCTTTCAACATGTGGTTGGTTTTAGCAATATAATAAGCCTGGCAAACTATGCAAAATGCAAAATAAACAATATTCTTAGTTCTGCAATATGCATAAGATTTGACATATATTTCAAAGCCTAACCTAGGGTGAATGAATACAGAACAATAATATATATATTTACAGGCTGAGCAATTTCTACATGCATAGGTGCCTTTTCTCTGGGACAAATCATATTCTTCCTTGTATTGCTGTTATAACATAGCTGACGCTTCAGGGATTTTTTTATTCTTGAAGACAAAATGTGGTCTATTGTCTATTAAACCTTCAAGATCTTTGGCTGTGCTTAAAATATTCCAATTTCTATTAAATATATCACGAAAATCACCAATATCACTACTATATGTTATGGGAAATCTAAGTCTATTGACATTTTTCTCCGAAGTATCTGATGTTACTGCCTTCTCGGAGAAATAAGCTTTCCCTGTAGTATCCCTAATTTTAATCAGCTCAAGAACCTGTTTATCAAACATCTTACTAGAATAGCCTCTCTCTAAAAATTCAGTTTTAAGATTTACCAAAGCTAATTCAAGTGATGCATCTTCATTATGTAATCTCATAAGTCTCAATATCTGTGCTCTCACTATGTTATTTTTTACAAATTGTGGGTGAATGCTGTTGTTATGCAGTAATGCATTCCTTCTGGTGGGTTTTGTATAGATACTAGTTTGAATTTCTATCAAGTCAGTCTTTTTAATTTTCACAACAAGAAAGTCTATCTTATTCTCAGAAATTTTACTGGCAAATTTTAAAAAGGTGGTGGTACTACCAAGATATTCTATAAATGAATCAAGATCATTTTTAGTCCCTTTCCATAGGAAAAACATATCATCGATAAAACTAGTATACCAAATTAATTTGTCTAAATAGAATTCTAAAGGCAAAAATGCATTATGCTCCCATTCTACTAAGACTAGATTGGCATAGCTATTGGCACAAGGTGTGTCCATAGCCACACCAATCTTCTGCAAAAAATATTCATCTCTAAATATAAATACGTTATTTTCTAAAATGATTTCTAGCAAAGAACATATCAAATTTATTTTGTCAACTGCATAAATCTTTTTCATAGTTAATACATTTCTAATGTTCTCTATCCCCCATTCATTGGGGATAACAGTAAACAGTGTAATGAAAAAATACTGTTCATTTACACCTTTCATTTTATATAACATCTCTAAAAACATCTTGGTATCCCTCAGAACACTACTACATTCACTGAGTACAGAATTCAAACATTTCTCCACATATATGGACAAAGATTCAGTGGCTCAACCTTTACTAGAGACAATGGGTCTTATTGGGGGTATCTTAAGATTCTTGTGGATTTTTGGCAACCCGTAAATACTGGGATAGGTAGGGTTCTCAACTGTAAAGTATTTAAATACATCTTCAGTAATCATTCCATTAGTTAACAAAGTAAAAAGCATAACAGCTATTCTATCTTTAATTCCCTTCACTTGTATATGGGTTATTCTCTGATATGTCTGTTCATCATCTAGTAGTAGACGCATTTGTGCAATATACAGATCTTTTTCTAATACAACCACCCTGCCCCCTTTATTAGCGGGTCTTATTTCTATTGAATGTAAAAGATTCAACTCAGTCAAGGCAATGCCCTCTTCTCTGCTCAAATTAAAATATTTATGTGTTGTTCCATTATTAGACCTCTGCCTAATTTTCTGATCATAGATACAAACGTTTCAACAATAGGATGTTGTTTGCAAACAAAAGTGCTAGGTTTTGCAAAAACATTATATTCAGTATTAGTTCTTTTAAAAATAGTTTTACCGTTAGAGTTCTAGCAAACAGTCTAAGTTCTTGTAGTATGTCTGCTCTATCAGTTCGTTGTGCAGGGGAAAAAGGATAAACCTTTCCCTAAAATGGAAAGCTGTGCTTCCATAAGTGTTATATTAGAAATATTTAGGACCAAACCTTGGTGGTTCTGCTCCTGGTTTGTCTCAGCTGACACTCTAATGGTTGTTGTTTGCCGGTCATTCTGCCTCTTCGATTTCGACTCCTTGACCATTCTTTGATGGGTAATGGGTCTTGCAGTTGGAAAAGCATAAACTATGCCCTTTTTGGACCACCTGTTTCTACCAAAAAAGAATGCCTTGCTGTTAAATTTTCTGTTTCAATGATATTTTCAGTTCCAATCACACTATCTTTGATGTTATTAGTCAAAGTTTGTGCAGCTTCAGTAGTTGTGCGTACCTTTTCAGTTATAGATGTTGATTCCTCATCGTTCACATGAATTAACACTTCCTGTTCAATTTGGATTTGTTCAATAGGTCGCTGAGTGTTGGAGTTTTCAGTTCCATGCACACTGTTGGTTAAGAGGGTTCTAGGCCAGGAAAAGACCCTCCCCGTCTGAAAATCATTCATATCTCTTTGTAATTTCTTAAGTTTACCACTTTGTAAACGCTTGTCATAACTGGATATCTGCTCATGTATTGTATTGATCTTATCCAGTATGACATCTGAGGGAAATGTACTTTGTAAATGCACATAACTATCTTTAAGTTCTTTCATCAACTCATGCTCTTGTGGGAGAAAATTATCTATTAGCAAGTGCATATAGTCATAGCTTAGCTGAAGATTCATCTGCTGCCATTTTTTCAGAAGCTTAGGGTATAAATCCCCATATGAGGGCATAGTTAGAACTCGTAAACCTCTAGGCACAATTTTACATTGTAAGGATGCCTCAAGGTGAAACCTCTGCCACTGGAGATGTTTAAATTTGTAAAATTTGTTCTCGTATTCTCTGAGCTTTTCTCTAAAGTGTGTATGCACATTTCAGTTACATTAGTATAGTTCATCTCAGGAAAAATAGGTTGGCTCACCAGAAGGTTGTTTTCTATGCAAAGGATACGATCCAATCGTTGCATTGATGAACGTGTTCCGTTGCTACCAGGTGTAAAGTCAGTATTCACTACATCAAATCCTTCAGCCATGTCCAGAGCTGATATAGATATGGACTATAAAATGAAGAAACAATACCAATGTTATGGTAAAGGATAGGCTCATAAAAAAGCAGACAGTCTCAGAAAAAACAAATAAATGTGCCACTCCACCACGTCTGCAGTTCTGCAGAAATCACTTTAATACTTCAATAAACAGTAAGCCCTTTCACGTTCTCTTGAACCGCTTCATCAGACTGAACAAAACAAGAAGTTGACTCCTGTTTAAATATCAAAGCATATATAGCAATTAATCAATTAATCAATAAACCTATAATGCAATAATTATGTGATTAAAAAATTATTTGAAAACTATGTCAAGTAGGTATAAAAAAAATATAATAAAACATCTTGATATAATCAATTTTAAAAGCTCTATTCCTTAAAAATGGCTTCAAGGAAACTGTTTCATTGATTCCTGGGAAATTATATGCATTTAATTTTAGAATTCACCTCTGTTCTCTTTCTGTTCTGTTAATCAAGTCAACACTTCTCATTCTTTCCTGTATAGTTTCTAACACTAACAATTTAAAGAAATGTGTGTTACCAACTACCTCTACATGTTTCGCCAGGGCATTTGTCTGTTTTTTATTTAAAATGTCCCTGTAATGCTCTTGTATTCATTCTTTCAAGATGTGGTTGGTTTTACCAATATAATAACCTTGGCAAACTGCGCAAAATACAAAATAAACAATATTCTTAGTTCTGCAATCTGCATAATGTTTGGCATATATTTCAAAGCCTAACCTAGGGTGAATGAATACAAAACAAGAATATATATATTTACAGGCTGAGCAATTTCTACATGCATAGGTGCAGTTCCTCTGGGACAAATCACCATTCTTCCTTGTATTGCTGTTATAACATAGCTGATGCTTCAGGGATTTTTTATTCTTGAAGAAAAAAAGGTTGTCTATTGTCTAATAAACCTTCAAGTTCTTTGGCTATACTTAAAATATTCCAATTTCTATTAAATATATAACAAAAATCACCAATATCGCTACTATATGTTATGGGAAATCTAAGTCTATTGACATTTTTCTCTGAAGTATCTTATGTTACTGCCTTCTTGGAGAAATATGATTTCCCTCTATTATCCCTAATTTTAATTAGCTCAAAATTTACCAGTAACATTTCTGAGAATCAGATAGACTTTGTTGATGTGAAAATTAAAAAGTCTGACTTGATAGGAATTCAAACTAGTATCTATAGAAAACCCACCAGAAGGAATGCATTACTGCATAACCACAGCATGTACCCACAATTTGTAAAAAATAACATAGTGAGAGCACAAATATTGAGACTTACGAGATTACATAATGAAGATGCATCACTCGAATTAACTTTGGTAAATCTTAAAACTGAATTTTTAGAAAGAGGCTATTCTGGTAAGATGTTTGATAAACAGGTTCTTGAGCTGATTAAAATTAGGGATACTGGAGGGAAAGCTTATTTCTCTGAGAAGGCAGTAACATCAGATACTCCAGAGAAAAATGTCAATAGACTTAGATTTCCCATAACATATAGTAGCAATATTGGTGATTTTTGTGATATATGTAATAGAAATTGGAATTTTTAAGTACAGCCAAATATCTATAAGGTTTAATAGACAATAGACCACATTTTGTCTTCAAGAACAAAAAATCCCTGAAGCGTCAGCTATGTTATAACAGCAATGCAAGGAAGAATAGTGATTTGTCCCAGAGAAAAGGCACCTATGCATGTAAAAATTGCTCGGCCTGTAAATATATATATTCTTGTTCTGTATTTGTTCACCCTAGGTTAGGCTTTGAAATATATGTCAAATCTTATGCAGATTGCAGAACTAAGAATATTGTTTATTTTGCATTTTGCGTAGTTTGCCAGGATTATTATATTGGTAAAACTAACCGCATGTTGAAAAAATGAATACAAGAGCATTACAGGAACATTTTAAATAAAAAAGAGACAAATGCCCTGGTGAAACATGTAGAGGTAGTTGGTAACACACATTTCTTTAAATTTGTAGTGTTAGAAACTATACAGGAAGGAATGAGAGGTGGTGACTTGATTAACAGAACAGAAACAGCTGAACAGAGGTGGATTCTAAAATGAAATGCATATAATTTCCCAGGAATCAATGAAACAGTTTCCTTGAAGCCATTTTTAAGGACTAGAGCTCTTAAACATTAATTATATCAAGATGTTTTATTATATTTTTTATACCTACATGATATAGTTTTTAAAGAATTTTTTAATCACATAATTGATGCATTGTAGGTATATTGATTAATTGATTAAATACTATATATGCTTTGATATTTAAATAGGAGTCAACTTGTAGTTTTATTCAGTCTGATGAAGTGGTTCGAGAGGCCGTGAAAGTGCTTACTGTTTGTTGAAGTATTAAAGTGATTTCTACAGAACTACAGATGTGGTGGAGTGGCCCATTCATTTGTTTTTTCTGGGACTGTCTGATTTTTATGAGCCTATCCTTTACCAGAGCGTTGGTATTGTTTCTTCATTTTATACTCCATATCTATATCAGCTCTGGACATGGCTGAAGGATTTGATGTAGTGAATACTGACTTTACATCTGGTAACAACAGAACACGTTCATCAATGCAACAATTGGATCGTATCCTTTGCATAGAAAACAACCCTCTGGTGAGCCAGCCTATTTTTCCTGAGATGAACTATACTAATGTAACTGAAAATGCACATACACACTTTAGAGAAAAGCTCAGAGAGTACGAGAACAAATTGTACTAATTTAAATGCCTGCAGTGGCAGAGGTTTCTCCTCAAGGCATCCTTACGATACAAAATTGTGCATAGAGGTTTACGAGTTCTAACTATGCCCTCGTATGGGGATTTATACCCTGAGCTTCTGAAAAAATGGCAGCAGATGAATCTTCACCTAAGCTATGACTACATGAACTTGCTAATAGATCATTTTCTCCCATAAGAGCATGAGTTGATGAAAGAACTTAAAGATAGTTATGTGCATTTACAAAGTACATTTCCCTCAGATGTCATACTGGATAAGATCGATACAATACATGAGCAGATATCCATTTATGACAAGCATTTACAGAGTGGTAAACGTAAGAAATTACAAAGAGATATGAATGATTTTCAGACTGGGAGGGTCTTTTCCTGGCCTAGAACCCCAGTAACCAATAGTGTGCATGGAACTGAAAACTCTAACACTCAGTGACCTATTGAACAAATCCAAATTGAACAGGAAATGTTAATGCATGTGAACGATGAGGAATCAACATCTACAACTGAAAAGGCACACACAACTACTGAAGCTGCACAGACTTTGACTAATAACATATAAGATAGTGTGATTGGAACTAAAAATATCATTGAAACAGAAAATTTAACAGCAAGGCATTCTTTTTTGGTAGAAACGGGTGGTCCGAAAAGGACACAGTTTATGCCTTTCCAACTGCAAGACCCGTTACCCATCAAAGAATGGTCTAGGAGTCGGAATCAAAGGAGCAGAGTGACCGGCAGACAACAACCATTAGTGGGTCAGCTGAGACAAACCAGGAGCAGAACCACCAAGGTTTGGTCCTAAATATTTCTAATATAACACTTACAGAAACACAGCTTTCCATTGTAGGTAAAGGTTTATCCTTTATCCCTGTGCAATTAACTGATATAGCAGACATACTACAAGACCTTAGACTGTTTGTTAGAACTCTAAAGTTAAATACTATTTTTAAATCAACTAATACTGAATATAATGTTTTTGCAAAACCTAGCACTTTTGTTCGCAAACAACATCCTATTGTTGAAACGTTTGTATCTGTTTGTGAACAGGAAATTAGGCAGTTTTAACAATGGAACAACACATAAATATTTTAATTTGAGGAGAGACGAGGGCATTGCCTTGAATGAGTTGAAACTTTTACATTCAATAGAAATAAGACCCGCTGATAAAGGGGGCGGGGTGGTTGTATTAGATAAAGATCTGTATATTGCAACTACTAAATGATGAACAGACATACCAGAGAATAACCCCTATACAAGTGAAGGGAATTACAGATAGAATAGCTGTTATGCTTTTCGATTTGTTAATTTATGGAATGATTACTGAAAATGTATTAAATACTTTACAGTTGAGAACCCTACTTATCCCAGTATTTATGGGCTGCCGAAAATCTGCAAGAATCTTAAGATACCCCCAATGAGACCTATTGTCTCCAGTAAAGGTTGGGCCACTGAACCTTTGTCCATATATGTGGAGAATGTTTGAATTCTGTACTCAATGAATGTAGTAGTGTTCTGAGGGATACCAAGATGTTTTTAGAGATGTTATATAATAAAATGAAAGGTGTAGATGAACAGTATTTTTTCGTTACACTGGACATAGTGTCCTTGTTTACTGTTATCCCCAATGAATGGGGGATAGAGAACATTAGAAATTTATTAACTATGAAGAAGATTTATACAGTTGACAAGATAAATTTGATATGTTCTTTGCTAGAAATCATTTTAGAAAATAACATATTTATATTTAGAGATGAATATTTTTTGCAGAAGATTGGCGTGGCTATGGACACACCTTGTGCCAATAGCTATGCCAATCTAGTCTTAGTAGAATGGGAGCATAATGCATTTTTGCCTTTAGAATTCTATTTAGACAAATTAATTTGGTATACTAGTTTTATCGATGATATGTTTTTCCTATGGAAAGGGACTAAAAATTATCTTGATTCATTTATAGAATATCTTGGTAGTACCACCACCTTTATAAAATTTACCAGTAAAATTTCTGAGAATGATATAGACTTTCTTGATGTGAAAATTAAAAAGTCTGACTTGATAGGAATTCAAACTAGTATCTATAGAAAACCCACCAGTAGGAATGCATTACTGCATAACAACAGCATGCACCCACAATTTGTAAAAAAATAACATAGTGAGGGCACAAATATTGAGACTTATGAGATTACATAATGAAGATGCATCACTCGAATTAGCTTTGGTAAATCTTAAAACTGAATTTTTAGAGAGGCTATTCTAGTAAGATGTTTGATAAACAGGTTCTTGAGATGATTAAAATTAGGGATACTAGAGGGAAAGCTTATTTCTCCAAGAAGGCAGTAACATCAGATACTTCGGAGAAAAATGTCAATAGACTTAGATTTCCCATAACATATAGTAGCAATATTGGTGATTTTTGTGATATAGTTAATAGAAATTGGAAGATTTTAAGTACAGCCAAAGATCTTGAAGGTTTAATAGACAATAGACCACATTTTGTCTTCAAGAATAAAAAAATCCCTGAAGCATCAGCTATGTTATAACAGCAATACAAGGAAGAATAGTGATTTGTCCCAGAGAAAAGGCACCTATGCATGTAGAAATTGCTCTGCCTGTAAATATATATATTCTTGTTCTGTATTCATTCAACATAGGTTAGGCTTTGAAATATATATCAAACATTATGTAGATTGCAGAACTAAGAATATTGTTTCTTTTGCATTTTGCATAGTTTGCCAGGCTTATTATATTGGTAAAACCAACTGCATGTTGAAAGAACAAATACAAGAGCATTACAGGGACATTTTAAATAAAAAAAAGAGACAAATGTCCTGGCGAAACATAGAGAGGTAGTTGGTAACACACATTTCTTTAAATTTTTAGTGTTAGAAACTATACAGGAAGGAATGAGAGGTGGTGACTTGATTAACAGAAGAGAAACAGCCCAACAGAGGTGGATTATAAAATTAAATGATATAATTTCCCAGGAATCAATGAAACAGTTTCCTTGAAGCCATTTTTAAGGAATAGCGCTCTTAAACATTGATTATATCAAGTTGTTTTATTATATTTTTTATACCTACTTGATATAGTTTTTAAATATTTTTTTAATCACATAATTATTGCATTATAGGTTTATTGATTAATTGATTAATTGCTATATATGCTTTGATATTTAAATAGGAGTCAACTTGTTGTTTTATTCAGTCTGATGAATCAGTTCGAGAGACCGTGAAAGCGCTTACTGTTTGTCGAAGTATTAAAGTGATTTCTACAGACCTACAGACATGGTGCAGTGGCTCATTTATTTGTTTTTTCTGGACTGTCTGCTTTTTATGAGCCTATCCTTTACCAGAGCATTGGTATTGTTTCTTCATGGTATGAACCTAGCATTGCCAAGCATTTTATCTTCACCAGGGATGATGCCACAATGCAAAGCAAAGCAAAGGAAACTTTATTGTCATTCAACCTTACGGTGTACAGCTGAATGAAATTACATTCCTCCAAGCACATGCACAAAAACATAACAGCACAGCACATCACAAATACATGTAACATTCAACAAATGACACAACAACAGTCTAGAGTCAAACAAACGGAGCAAACAGAAGATGACTGACTTTAATAATTGGCTTAGTTTCTGGTGTCATTCTAAGTGGGTGCAATATTTGTCAGCATGAAAGGAGATAGTCAACAGACCATGCTGCTTTATCAGGGATGGTCTGGACCTCTAAATTTTCAAATACTAGCTAAAGCATTGTTCTTCCCCATAGTGCCTTTTGTAGGCAATGCCAAACTGAAAGTACTTCTTCTGACACAGCACATCAAAACCAAGAAAATTTAAAGGTGTTACTGCTCAATGCTACAAGTCTAAACAAAAAACTCCACTCCCTACAAACTGTCTTCACCTTAGAGAATTCTGACATCCGTGCAGTCATTGAGGCATGGTTTAGTGATGAGAAAAGTATGCTGGCAGTGCAAGGCTATAATAATGCCTTCCGCACATTTAGATTAGCTACTACACAGACAGGGACTAAAGGTGGAGGCGTCTCGATTTACATCAAAAATAAATATACCTCAAGTCTGGTTAAACAGAACAATACACTTCAGGTTCTCCATATTCAAATTACCATATGCAAACTCCCACAGCATTTCCTTGTATGCTATAGCCCACCTTTATGAGCCACAAAACCTGCAACATGTATTTAAACTTATTGAAAACATTCACCATCCAACCCAATACTATATTCATGATTGATTTTAATTACCCCACTATTAACTGAGAATATATGGTGCCAAACATATAGGCACAGAGATTCCTGAATTTTGTAAGCACAAACTCCCTGGACCTAATTGTCAATACATAAACCATGGATGCATACATACTGGATCTGGTCTTCACTAGTACAGGATAGTGCACACCCTCTAGTGTAATGTCTTCTCTGGTAAGGTCAAACCAAAAAATGCTCTACTTAGAAGTAAAAAAGGATCCCCCAGCTAACCTAGGAATATTCAGTAACTACTCTACAGATTACTTCCTACCATTAATGGATAACCTGGCAAAATTTCAAGCCACCATAAACTGTGAGAACACTGCTGCTTATGCGGAACTGTTCACCGAAACCCTAGATAAGCATGTTAATAGCTGCAGAAAGGCAGTTGTACCCACCAGGCAGCAGTACAGAACTAACTTAAAAAACAAGCCACTCTGGTGGCATCACACCATCAATAGGCTGTATAACAGAAGGAAGAAAATCATGGCAGAAATTAGGAGGTGCAGCACCCGCATCTATAGCACGTTATCGAAATCTTACTACATCGAATCACTAAAGGTCGACCTCTAGTGATCGATGTAGTAAAACATTGAATAAAATAAAAAAATAAAAACTAACTAGCGTGTGCAGGGGGAATTGTTAAATATTCCAACTCTGAGACCGCACTACACTGAGGTAAATGGAAATCTCCACCTACGGAGATTTCCATTTACCTGCATGATGTTCTGCTCTTTCGCTGTTGTGGTGCCGACAATATCAGCTTTGATATTGTCAGCGTTCAACATCATGAAGTAGACCCCAGCACCCAGTAAGATAAAAGCACTCTCATCAAACTAAACAAGCAAATCAGAGGACACATAAAATCTACCAAAGCCAAAGTTGAAGTAAACTTGGCCTCCCTGACCAAGGACACCCAGAAGGCATTCATTAGCTATGTCTACAACCACAAAGGCAATACACAGTTGTGTTCAGAGCTCATTGCTAATGCAGCCGCCTTTACTGAGCCAGAAAATATAGAAAACATTCTGGCCTACAAATTCAGCTTCAACTTTCCCCTCTCTCCTCCTCGACCTTCCCTCAGGAAATATCATCAAATATAACTCCCACTGCTATCACAAAGGAACAGGTCCTTTAATGTTCTCTCTAAGGCCAAGAATACTGCATCAATGGGCTGAGACAATATCCCAGGATACATTTTAAATAGCATGAGATATGACCCATCATGCCCTGTGGAATTGTCGTTTAACTCTAGCCTCCAAACAGGCTTCAGGCCTCAAAAATGGAGAATAGCAACAGTAATCCCTCCACACAAAGGTGGGCCATCTACAAAGCCTAGAAACTATAGACCCATTAGTCTCACTAGTCTCACATGTAAAGCCATGGAAAGAATCATCATGGAGATGATCAATAATGACACAGGAAACCTTCAGACAGTGGACCCAAGAAACATTTGGTTTCATCAAGGGCGGGTTATGCCTAGTCAGCATAGTGGACTTCATTGACAAGGTCACCAAAGCAATGGATGGGGGGAAAAGGTTCATACTGCCTACCTTGATCTGGCCCAGGCATTTGACACAATTTCCCACTTGGGCATTTTGACAAACTCATGGGGCTACGTATAAACCCTTACATCACCCAGTAGATAGCCAGTTGGTTCACAGATAGGACCCGCAAAGTTAGAACTGGGGAGTCTACCTAGTCTACCTCTACAAAGAGGCCAGTCACAAGTGGAGTCTCTCAGGGATTGGTCCTGAGACCACTCCATTTTGGCACTTACTTCTCTGAATTCAAGGCCAATGTCAGTGGCTTCTGGCTGACTAAATTTTCAAATTATTGCAAATTACCAGCAGTCATATAATCCCCCCACCAACACAAACGTTCTCCGTGAAGGGCTAATGCAGAAAAATAACTGGTGTCAGAGCCATGGACTAAAACTAAGTGCAAAGAAATACACAACAGTATCCTTCAAGAGGTCATTCACCCCTTGTACCTATCATAAGAGTTGACACAGTATTAAGGGACTTGAGGACACACATAGATAGTAATCTAGTCTTTGACTATCATGTGTCTACAGTAGTGAAGAAATCATTCTGTGTTGTGCAACTCATAAACAAAGGTATGGCATCTAGGTGCAAGAAAATCTTTGCTCTCTACATTTGGTATTCATCAGACCTCTCATTGAGTAAAATGCTCTCTTTTATATGTACCTAACCAAGCATATCCAATAGCTGGAACATCCACAGAGGTTCCTCACTAAAAGAATACAGGGCGTAATTAGCATGTACTGTGTAGACCGCCTCAAGGCCCTATCCCTGTATTCTGTCTCCTACAAGGCTGTTGAGGCGAGATCTATGCCTTGCATACAAGGCATTGTCAAACCTCACTCTGACAGATCTTTTGCATATCTGCAAAACAAATAGCACCAGAATTACCTATTTTAAAGACTTAAACCTTGTCTGTGATATAAATAGGACTTGACCTGCTGGCGAAACAGGTACACATCCTAGAGACAACTATTTTTCTGGAACAGGCTTCCCATCAATGTGAAGCAGAGCTCCTCCTCCTTAACCCAGTTCAAATGGAACTTGGACAATTAGATGGGGGAACAGGAAATCCATCCCTGGTTTGGTACCTATGTCTCTAATGGACACAGGCAGCCTATAAATGATACATCTCCCATGCCCCTGCTTGTAAACATTTCATCTCCCAAGACCCTGCTTACACTTATCAAGGGTACCAGAACTTGTCAGAAATTTGAGATGCATGGCTATGCTTAAAAAGGCCCTTGTGGTCATTAATCTAGTAAACAGCAATGAACCTATGACAGAATCTGGAATGAAAGAAAATGAAAATTATCAGACTGCTGAGTATTAAAGTTAGAATTCTTATAACTCAAAACTGGAAGTGTCAAAAACAGTGCAGGAGCATAAATTACATAAGAGGTACCTGGAGATTGGGAGACAATGACAAAAAAATCACCAAAATGAGGAAAGGAGGAGAGAGAAAATGAAAAAAAGTCATGGAAGGCGGTATTATTTATTTTTTGACATTTGTTAATCGGGTTAGTCCAGCTGAGCCAGGGGTGCATTTTCAGTGGAGACCCGAGGAGAAAATCTCCAGAAATAATGCAAGTAAGTATGATATTTACAAAATATTAAAGTAGGATCACAGAAATATAGTACAAGTCAGAAATGTGTGCACAGCATTACAATGCATAGGTAAAATAACAGTTAACAAGTACAATTTCTAAAATTTGAGAACAACAGTATATAGCACAGGCCAAATAATTAAAAGGTTTAGAGAATATTACACTACGGAGTGCAGTATGAATAGTTTGCTAGAGCAAGGAGAAGGAGGAAAAAGAGCTGATAGTGAACAGCAGATACAATGAGAAGAGAGGAGACTAGTTCAGGGGCAGGGTTTGACAAGGGCATGACCAAGTCTTCAGGAGAAAAAGGTTAAGTTCTTTCTTGAACAGGTATTTATGCTGAAGGCTTCTTATGTTGAGAGGGAGTGAGTTCCAAGCATGAGCTTCAGAGTATTTGTAAAGGGTCATACTGATGTTTTTGTTGACTTTGTATAACTGAAGGAGGTGTTTATAAGGATCACAGGATCATAAGATCATAGGAAGTTACTAGGCTATTGGTCCTGAGGCCCTTACAAGCCTAGCCAAGAGTTTAGCCCATGCATAGACAAATCAGCACCCGATGCTCCTGTCCAGCAGGGACACGGGTGGAATTGCAGGGATGTATTTTCTATTTCCCGTCCAGTTATCCAGATTATGCTTAAAAATAGGTAAATAGGTACACTGCTTGATGTGGTGATGGAGTTTATTCCATAGATGGGGGAGTCTCTGGGACACAAATCTGTCCCACCAGCAAGTCATGTTGCTATCACAGACCAGGTTGAGGCTGTGTGTGGGGGTTACTCGAGTGGACCTTGACTTGCGGATATGCAACAGTACCATCAAGGTGGGGCCCAAGATAGCCTTGTATGCCAGACAGAGGTCACTTCTGAGGAGTCTGTATGAAACAGAGTAGAGGCATAGGGCTTTTAGCCTATCTGTGTATGGTAGATTTTTGAGGCCCTGGATTCTCCTGGTGAGGAACCTCTGTGATATCTCCAGCCGCTACATGCTCTTTGTGAGGTACATGCTGAATGGGGCATTGTAATCAATAATGGGCTTTATAAGAAAAGAATATAGGGATGTTATGACCTCCTTGTCCCTGGATGAAATACCCTTACTTATGAGGTGGGCCATGTAGAAAGCTTTCTGTACAATGGAAGCAAAATGGTGGTTAAAAGTCAGGCTGCTATCAATCTGGGTGCCCAAATCCCTCACGACTGACTGTGGGCTTAGAACATTGTTATTAATGTGATCATTTTTGGGGGCATCTCTCTCCCCAAAGGGGATGATGATGATGCATTTTTTGTATTCAGCTTGAGGCCATATTTCTGGCACCAGTCATTTGTTTGGGTGAGACCATCTTGGAGGATGTCCACGTCACTACGGGAATTGATGACAGCTCCCAACTTGCAGTCATCTGCAAACTTGGTCAGACATAGCCCACTGGTTTTGGCCTGTACCTCAAAAAAGTATATTCCAAATAACAGAGGCCCCAAGACCAAACCCTTGAGTATGCCACTCGATAGGGGTCTACTGCTTGAAGTGGCTTCCCCTATTTTGACTAGGTGGGTTCTATCAGTGAGCCAGTTGGCTACCCATCTGGTAACATATGGATTGATGCCTAGTTGAGAGAGTTTATCTATTATGCCCGAGTGGGGAATAGCGTCGAAGACTTTTGCCAAGTCAAGGTAGGCGGTGTGCAGTCTTCCCCTCATCCATGGCTTTGATGACTGTCTCAAAAATATCAACCAAATTTAACAAACATGACCTCCCCTTGATGAAGCCAAACTGTGTGGGATCAAGTGTTTGGAGGTTGCCAATGTTCTTTGTTTATGAGGTCCATGATAATCCATTCCATGGCCTTGCAGATCAGGCTAGTTAGGCTTATGGGTCTATAATTTCCTGGATCAATGGATGCTCCACCTTTGTGTAAAGGGGTGACAGTGTCTGTCCTCCATTTGGCTGGGACAAAGCTGGTACTCAGGCTTTGGTTGAATAGGGTGCCTAATGGTGCCTGAAGTTCCTGCCTTAGTTCATGTAGGATGCAGCCTAGGATGTTATTGGGTCCCATGGAGGCTGTATTTTTTGCCTTTGAGAGAGCAATGATGACCTGATCCCTACATATAAGGGGAAGGGGGCAGGTACTGGGAATGTCCTGATTTACTGATGGGAGGACAGAGGGTTGAAATTTTTGCTGAATCTGTCAGACAGCAAGTTTGCTATATCTACTGCATTTGTATATGTGGTGTCCTTGACCATCAGTTCTGAATAGATCTGGGTGCTACCTTTGAGATTATGGACATATGTGAAGAAGGCCTTATGATCGTCTCTAGTAGATGTGGCCAATTTGGACTTGAAGTTTGTTTTGGAGGATTTCACTAGTGCTCTTATTTGCTTGTTTAAGCTAAGGAGAGATTGCTTCCATTTGGGCACCTGCTCCTTCTTGTTCCTGGACAGCATTTTTTTTTCTTTTGTTATAGAGTTTATTTATTGCAGATGTCCACCAGACAGGTTTACTCTTCCTTGCGGAAGATGATTTAGTCCTATCAGGTATTCCTGATTCCATGCATCTATATAAATGCTTGTATTGTAATTTGGTATAGTTTTGGATACTAGTGCCAGTTCCTAGAGAGGGGGAGGGAGCTGTGAAGCTGTTTATACCATCCCTCAGGAGGCTGTAATCAGCTTTGGAAAAGTTTTTTTGATTGACCCAAGCTAGAGGGGGTCAGGGGAGATGGTGACTTCAAACGTGACCGCTTTATATGGAGGTGACAAGGGGTTTATAGAAGGTGACTAAATTTGAGATGGATGGACAGGATGAGGGTTCATGGAGGGATGTTATGACCTCCTTGTCCCTGGATGAGATACCCTTACTTATGAGGTGGGCCACGTAGAAAGTGTGCAATATGTAGCTGGAGTATAAGTAGCTGTTTGGAGAATTCTGGCCATTGGAGTGACTTAAGGGCAAGACAGTGGAGAGATTTGTAAGAAACTAAAGTAATTCAAAGTATTAAAGTATTAAAGTAAATCAAGAGTGAAAATCATACCATGAAGAAGGAAATAGCAAATCCAAAGGGAATCCCAAGGGGGAATAGGGATAGGTAGGAAATATGGTAGAAAATAAAAGAACCAACTGCTGATGAGATATGATGAACCATACATGATGATTGAATGTGAATATAATATATTGCATGGAGTTAATAAAGTAAAAAAACAAAGGTTGGTCTGTAATATTCAAAACTAACCAAGCAACATGGATCCATGGATATGATGACGCAGATTGTCTGGGTGAAAATGCTTATCCGATTTTAAACAGTTGTTATTTTATTGAAGATTATTTAATTGATGGTTTTAGCTGTGATGGCTGGACTGTTTTTTTGACTATTGGCTTGTTAATAAAGTAAAAACAAAAGATATATAGGATAGTTGCGTGTAGACAGGGAATTTTAGGCAACATAAACAATAGTAGTAAGAGTCATGGATTTGATAAAAAAAAAAAAAAAACAGCTGATCAAAGCCTCTATCAGTTTTAGGCATTATATTCTAGCAACTAGGCCACCAAGTACCAAACACAAAACTTATTGTGCAGGTGAAAGACTGAACCAGACAAGTAAGCAGTTGAATTCTGTTGTAACATGTAAAAATAACCATGTTAATATATATATATATATGATATAGGGTAGGGGAGGTTGTGTCATGGTATGAAAATAGATTAATGAGTGTGCTGTGCTCAGTAAAATGACTATTTAACTCTCTCTCTCTTTCTCTCTCTGTTTATATATATATATATATATATATATATATATATATATATATATATATATATATATATAATATCTATATACATATGCATCTGTATCAGAAAGTCAACTTACCATAATACTGAACTGCATAAGATCCAGACATAAACACCGTAAATCCACAAAAGCGAAAGTAAACAGTAATCATTGCTGAAAGTGTAAAACAATGAAATGCAAACTGCGAATGCGCCACTGGCATTTACCATTTTCCCCACTATAGTACGATCTTGGATTTGGTATATATAATTTACAGGGAGTGCAGGGGGCACAGTCCCCTACAAAAACATTATGAAATATTTAATTTTGTTTAAAATGTTTCTTTTTCATTTGTATTGTTTTAGAGGTTTCAACTGGAGCTGGTGGCTCATACTCAGGTGCGTTTCAGTGTTTTACACTTTCAGCAATGTTTACTTTCACTTTTGTGAATTTATGGTGTTTCTATTATATGCAGTTCGGTACTTTGGTAAGTCGATGTTTTGATAGGAATCAATATATGTGTGTGTGTGTGTGTGTGTGTGTGTGTGTGTGTGTGTGTATATGCATATATATATATATATATATATATATATATATATATATATATATATATATATATATATATATATATATATATATATATATATATATATATATATATAGATATATATAGATATATCTAGTTTACTATCAAAATAATTTTCCACCTTTTCATTGAACCAGTTTGCTGAAAAATTTCAGAAATGATAACTCGAAATCAACATTTGAACACCAGAAATTCTGATGTCGAAAGTCCGTGTTACCGGTAATGTTTTTGCAGGGGAGCAAGCTCCCATGCACCCCACCCCCCACATCCACTGCATATTATATTCCAATTCCGACATGGCACTACAGTGAGAAAAGGGTACATTTCCTGATCTCCACTGTAGTGCGATCTTTTATCAGAATGTTGATTCCACATTAGCGAATGCACAGTACCATTCGCTAATGTGGATTTGAACATTTTCCGGATTGGCATTATGGAAACTTAAAAACAGCCTTTGTACCTTCCCATGTTTGCATAACTACCAATCTAAATTTTGATAGTGAACATACATCTAGCCATATGTACACACACACACACACACACACACACACACACACACACATATGTGTGTGTGTATATATATATATATATATATATATATATATATATATATATATATATATACATAAACACACGTGTGTGTGTGTGTGTGTGTGTGTGTGTGTGTGTGTGTGCGCGCGTGTGTGCATGCGTGACTGAATTGATTCATTTCACTCTTTTGAACTGTTAGTTTGTTGATTGAGTTAGAACTTTGGAAATTCATCCAAGGCAAACTGTTTTGCAGGTGTTTGAAATGATTAAGAGAGGAACATCAACTTCATGTAATCAGGTAGGTTTAAACCTATGTTTAATGGTGAAACTTTTAGATATTCTGGAGGTTTTAGCATTAATGGTGGGAGTGTGTTTGTCAGTGGCAGGATTCACGAAACCTCCGTGTAAGAGTTAATATGTCTTACACGGAGGCTGCAGTTAAACGGTGTGATGTCAGCATGCCATGCATATTCATGAGGGCATGCTGAATCACACCCTAGGCTAACATGGTCTGTGTAGGAAAGTAGGGGTCGTGTCCGCACAGCGAGTTCTGCAAAGGGACACACCCCCAGAAGAGTCACAGTCCTGAAAGTAAACTCCCACGAGCGAGTCCGTGGAAATGTCAAGAAACACAACAGCACACATGCCCCCACAGACTATAAACCCAACTGTAATGTAAAATGTAAAAATCAACAGTTTAATTTTTTTTTTTATAATTTCAAAAATGTTTGCCTGTAATTGCGCTCGTTTGCACGGGTGCGCCCTTCGCTCAGCCACAGTTAGTAGTCATTGGAAAAGCATATAAGATCTAAATATGCAAATTAAGCCAAGCAGCAATAGCGTAGCGGTAGAGACGTCAGCCAAAGAGGAGGTAGTCACGGTTCGAGCCCCAACAACATCATTTTCTATTTTTAGTGAAATAAGCACGAAACAATCCCCTGACATATATGTGTATATATATATATATATATATATATATATATATATATATATATATATATATATATATATATATATATAACTATAATTTAAGTAAAATGTAATGAAATGGGCCATGTATTTTTGAAGAAATCTGACACAATAAAAAAAAAAATTTATAAGTGCCCATAGCTGAGCAGCGCTCTAACAAGCTGAATATGACTGCCCGCAGGTGAGCAGTGGTTTAACAAGTGTAATATGAGTGCCCGGAGTTGAGCAGTGCTTTAACACGCTGAAAATGTGTGCCCGTAGTTGAGCAACATTTCACACAGCGTAATATGGGTGCTCATAGCCAAATAACGCGTTAACCAGTGTAACCAGTTTGCGTGGAGCTGCGCAGTGCGCCAACTGGCTTACCGGCAGGCAACGTTAAGCAAGCTGTATCAAAGCCGCCTTTACACAGACACACCTCCTAGTCTGTCTAGACAGTAATAAAATAAAAAAAGCAATGCCCAGGCACGAACCCAGGATACTGTGCATCATAGTCAAAGTACTGAACCACTAAGCCATGACAGTTGTACTGAGAAATGCAGTATTAGCATATATATAGGCATTAATGGAAATAGAAGCATGACAAAGCAGTTTTTTTTAAGCTGATACATTGCCAAAATGGCCAATCACAGATAAGTGCGGGAAAAACGGCATATATAAGCCCCATAGGAGGGAATACACAGCATAACTGATTGTGGAACCTATTTGCAGTCAGGATGGCAGGTGTAGGAGAGGGCAGTCGCTTCCGAGCACAGAGGTGGGGTGTTGAGGAGTCCAAATATATGGTTTGGCTCCTAGTCCACGATCATGAGGCTCAACTCATGCAGGGCCAGGTTCTCTGGGGTGCGTACAAGGCAGAGGCATGGAACCGGTTGGCACATGATCTCACCAGTGCCACAGGCATACCAAGGACAGGTGAACAGGTCCGTCACCACCATGCGGACCTGAAGAGATGAAAGCAGGACCAACTGAACCGTTGGATCCAGGAGGTCCGGCAAATGCCCAACGCCCCACTACTGAGTAAGTATCCATGTAATTACATATGTAAGAAGTTATCCTAGCTGATATTCTGGAAATGTATGTTCCAATATTACTTCATTTATATTACAGCTGCAGGTGTGCGTTCCATGAATCGGCAAGCCTATGATGATAGGCTGGTGCGGTTGCGCCACCAGGCAGGTTAGTAATTATTTTGCTGCAATTGTTATAGAATATAAGTGAGACAGCTTGTAAAAGAGTTCAGTGTTGTGACATATTAATAAAGTTCAAATAACACTAGAAGAAAGATTCTGCTAGTACTGTATGATTAGATAAGTGATGCAGCCTGTAATCCAGAAATAAAAATGAAACAAGTCTGAAATAGAGATTTTCCACCTGTATTGTAATATCAGATAACTTGCTTCAGCCTGAAAATTACTGGTAAACAAGCTACACATGATAGACATGTGTCAAGTACATCCCCTTTTAAAATCTGCCATGTGAAACAAGTGAGTCTGTTGGAAAGGATTGTTGTAACCAAGTAAGAAATGTTAATAATGCCTAGAATTAAGTACCATCTTGAATTGTAAAAATAAAACAAGTGAGAGTGTGAGAAAGAGGTATGAATCAACCAAGAAAGCTGTAATAAGTCTTGAATAAAGTTATACTGCAGTCAGTACATAATGAAATGAATGAGACAGCCACAACCAAAGAGTGAAATGTTTGTAATAAAGTACTGAAGCTGGAATGTGTCTGTCCCACAATTTGGATATGTTGCTGTACCCTTGCATTATGGATATAGTTTGGTTGTATGAAATACTGAACATCCACAGTTGTGTAGAGCCATATAAATCAAATGTAGCAGGATGCTGTACTTGAACACAGCCAGATATGAACGTGTATGAATAAAAATGCAATGTATATTAATGTAGCAGTAACATTCCCATCACCAACATTCCTAAGGTTACATATAGGAAACTGTACTAAGACCTGTAGGGTATATATATATATCTGCAGCTACTAGAAATGTACAGCATATGTATAGGTAGTTGAAGTTGTTAATGAAATATTTCTTCACCCTACCCTATTTTCACAAATAATGCCATTCCACACCAAACTGGGTATGTGTATTCACAATTAATTCCCATGGACAATTGTCCTGTTGGTTCATACATATTTGCATGCACGTTGATGCATGTGCCCTGTTCACATATCCAAATCTGATGGCCTGTTTCCATCAATCAACCCTGCATGCTGTTGGATTGTGTACTGTTGTTCAAAATATGCATGTGTTATGCTTACTGTTCAATGTTTGGAATTCATGGGTGTTTGGTTAATGGGAATACTGATGCATGCTGTTACAACTAATTTTGAATGGTATTGTTTGTTACTAACACAAAATGTCATAAAATATTGCTAAACATAGGACAACAGGGAAGGAGGGTTCCAGCGGACCCACCTCTCCCACCTCAGCTGGTGAGTGCACCTGGCACTAATGCCCAGGTCGGAACCTCCTCCAGTGGCCCTGTGCTACCTTCAGGTGGAAGCGCTGCAGGGGATGGGGCTCATCCCCCCTCTGCAAGCGTGGCCGGAGGAGAACGTCCACTCACCCTCCAAAGTGTCCGGTCTGTGGTGCGTAGTGAGATCAGACATTCTGTGCTTGAACCCCTACACCAGCTTGAGGCACGGGTGGCGCAACTCATGGGTGTGCCTGCCCATCCTACACAGCCCCCAGCACAGCCCCATTCTGGGCAGTGAAGGCGCAGTGGCAACTGCCCATGGGTGGGGATCTCAGTTCCACTGTTGCCATCTGTGGGCTCATGGGCTCGCGATATCCAAACATCCATCCCCGCCAATTGTGTTCACCCCCCACATGTGTCATACTCCGCCCCTGTATGCGTCTTGTTTGTCTTGTCTGTTAACTTCCCCAACCTACCTCCCCAAATATACCTACTTCCTGTACCTCACATTCCACTCTCACCTGAAAAAAAAATAAAAAAGGGCACTCTGTTCCCACCAAAAAATTACGCCCCATACATAGCTGCCCATTTTGCAGACATGTCTGCTGGACATGTCAACTGGTAATTACAATTGGCTGTACAACATATTTTGTTGTCCTCACCCCTCTCTCAGAGATGGAAGGTTTCAAATTTCACACCAAATTACACACATATGCATAGCTGTTGCTGATAAAGAAATGGGCAGCTATGGGCCTTTCCTTCATCCTTCCTACAAATCCTGAGCTTGTTTTCCTACTGTTCTACCCTCTTTGTGCCCCCTTTTTCACCACTTTCCTATCTCCCCATTTTCTTTTCTTTCAAAGAAATTAGCACAGGTGTGCGCGAGAGTAAGCACTTTTAAGCAGTAGTCAGTGGGTGTGCGCTTGTGTGCACTTAGCTAAGCGTGTGTGGGCGAAGCTAAGCGACAGTGCGCATGCGTGAGCATCGCGCAAACCAGCGCTAACCTGCTTACAACTGCTTAAAAGTGCCTTAGTCACTCTGAATGACAAGGCCAGTAGTCTGCTCAGCAGCACAATAAAATTCCTCTGTCAGTCTCGAACCCAGGACCTTGGAAACACTAGCCTGTATGATTTACCACTAAGCCATGACTGATATACCAGAATTTTGTGCTGAAAGCAATATATCATGAAATAGTAGGACTGAATGTAAAGGGAATATAGGAAGGCTGTTACACAAAGCTTTTCTTGTATCTTTACTGGCAATTCTTGTGGAATTGCATTACATTAGTGTGATAAGAGAAACAGCCATGCTAGTAGGTAATAATGTGACAGTAGCACCTTGCAAACCACACACACTATCAGAGCAGGATAAACACCGCCATATTTGAATAGGTAAGAGGCCAGACCTCGCAACTGTGACTGATTTACAGGGATGTTCCTGATTTACAAACAAATGTTAACTGTGCCCCACTGACTCACTGTGAAATGTACTAACAGTAGGCAGAAAGGTGTGGAATCCCATGTAATGGTAACTCTCAATTAGTTAAAGTACACACTACTTGCATGTCAGAAATGGTGTAGTAATACATATGCTCAAAATACCCCACAGTCACAACTGCAGAATATCTGAAATATATCACGGGTGTATCCCACTGATATGTACCATTCCCTGAGGCTGCTAAAATATACACCTGAGAGTATCTGAGGCCTGTAAGTGTCGGAAACTCACAGGCACATCATTCTGTCTGCTGTCACACACTCTGTGAATAGCTGTAGAATTGCTTCCAGAAACACACCCTCATGTAGGAATACAACCCAGAAATATCAAAGGATGTAGCCATCTAATAAAATAAGGACAGTATAGCAGTTTACAAGCACTGCATGTGCCTGATATTCATAACTGTTAGTACAAAGTACAAGGCCCCACTACTGCTCAGCAGCAAAATAAGATACCCTTGTAGGTGTCAAACCCCACACCTTGGCCTTACCAGGCTGCATGCAGTACCACCAAACCACACTAAACATATAAGGAATTGCTGCTGAAAGAAATATATCATGCATTACAAGGAGTGAATGTAAATGGAAAATAGGAAAGCCATAGCAATGCATTCCAGTAAAGACACTTAGCAGGCCTTCAAGGAGTGAATGTAAAGGCTAAATAGTGAAGCCATAGCAACAAATTGCAAGAGCTACTGTTGTATACCAGTTAATCCACAAGTCCCACAGGAAAGCACATACTCCCATGTAAACAGTATTAGTATTATTAGGTATCAGTTAACATACACACTGAGAAGAATGAACTGGAAGAAGCAACAGTCAGGTTTCAGTACAACATGCATTTCAGTGCCTACAACACAGCCTTAGATATGAGAGACATACCAACCTTTACACTCACAGAACAGTGTCCACAGCAAACCAGCATGGGCCCACCTTGAAAAACTGAAAGGGCTACACCTACCTAACCTAACATTTTATAGCACTGTCCTGAAATCACAGTGAGAACTGCAATTACCACACAGCAGGCTGCATGCAATTAGTAAATGCTGGCTAACAATTGATGCAGAGGCCATCACATGCACATGTGCAGATACCTACAAAAGCAGCCTGTACTCCCAGTCCACACATGCAATAATATCATTGCAGCAACTGGAGGGAGAGAGAGAGAGACAGAGAGAGAGAAAGAGACAGAGAGAGAGAGAGAGAGACCAAAAAAAAATAAAAAGGAAAAACCATCAGCAAGCCAGACAGCAGCAAGGCAGCCAGCAGCAAGCCAGCCAGCAGCAAGCCAGCCAGCAGCAAGCCATCCAAAACAGCAGTCAGAAACAAAGGTAATGTAAAGTACATAATCTAATAATCTACATACTGTGAACCTTCCATATGTGTTAGCAGTCTGTATCTATATTTATATGAAGATGTGCATAGGGCAAGGGACATACTGCAACTGTTAGTGAAGGCTGGACATACATATGTAGTTGAAGGTTGCTAACAGTATGCTGCCGTAGGCACAGGGCCAATAGCATACTGCCTACCTATGACACAATGCACACACACATGTACTCATTGCAGTACCAACTATGTGAAGTGGAATGAGTGTGCCACTGACTGTGTGCAAGGTCTGTAATGGTGTGATTGCTCAGCATGACTTTGTGTCTGTCATAGTAGTGTGTGTCCTTGGTGTGAGGCCAGAGAAAGATGCGTCAGTTATTGGGATACAAACATACTACATTGCCATATGTTGTGCTGTGGTTTCGTGTATATGACTGCGGTGTAGGTAGGGGTATGGCCGCAAAGATTTGGGTGCATTACCATTGAAATTGCAACTGTGCATTGCATGCATTGCATGGGATGACAATATTCCCCATCCATTACCTTAATACATACCCCCAGTGTGAGGTTGTGCATTGGACCTCAAACAGTGTGCTGAGTGCTGGTGTACACTAGTTTGTTGTAAGGAGTGTGGCAGGCACTGTCACACAGTTGTTGGCTGAGCACTGATATGTGGTAATTTACATGTGTATCCGCTGATAGACAGACAGATGCTATATATGACAGTTCAGTGATATCAGTACAGTAGAGTATTATGTGTGCCATGTTACTTGCTCACATATTTTCCTTTTCCTTCCAGGGCGATGGTGCATCAGCACAACCCCTATTATTCGGCAGCAGAGGATGAGGAGATACACCAGAGCCTGGTGCGAGATTTTTCAAGACTCTTTTCCCGAACCAGCCAGAACCAGCAGGAGATGGGTGCACTGTGGCAAGACCTTGTCCATTGGGTAAATGACATAGGCATGCATAACTGGATATATGAGCAGGTACGCCATCACTGCAGTGATTTAATTAGAAATGTCTGTCAGCGTGCGTCTGATATCCACAGGCAACAGCTTGCCACAGGTGGTGGGGCACCTATACACCTCCCCTCACCAGACTGGAGGAGCTCCTCCTAAGTGTTGTGGCTCCAGCCCAACAACAACAACATCCACAGACGTGTGTAATGATGGAGGCTGGAGCCACCCAGCATGTGGACATGGAGTGTGCAGGTAACATGCCATATCTGTAGTTGACTGTTCTCTGCACTGGTAGTTTATGCATGTGAGAGATGTGTACTGTGTTTGTAGCTGTTATCCTGGACATCATTGTGCAAGATTTATATTCTCAATGTCAGCAGTACACCTGTGAAAGCCAACTGTTGTACTACTGTATTGTATCATACTCCCAGTATCAATGGCACAGTTGTGCCCACTGATTATAACTGTCTTATTTGTGCAGGTCCCTCTGGAGTAACTGCAAGACAGCCAGTCCATGCTGGTGAGTGTGTAATAACAATACTTTTAATACTAATGATAATAATAGTAATAATATCCTCAAACAGTGTTGTTATGTGTTGGATTGCAGGTGTGTTTGTGTGTGTGTTTGTATCTCATGTACTGAGGAGTGTGCATGTGTGCATGTGTGCATGTGCCCATGTGTGCATGTGCCCATGTGTGCATGTGTGCATGTGCCCATGTGTGCATGTGCACATGTGTGCATGTGCCCATGTGTGCATGTGTGCATGTGCCCATGTGTACATGTGCCCATGTGTGCATGTGCCCATGTGTGCATGTGCCCGTGTGCATCTGTGGTAACATTGTGTACACATTGTAAACTGTGTTTCCTGTCTTCCTCTCACAGGTTCTGGTGTTGCTCTGGTGGTGTGCAGCAGGGAACCTGAAGCCACTGCTGGGGATAGTGATAATGATGATACATGTGTAATGGCACAGGGAGGTGTGTCAGGGTCTGTTGTTGGTCAGCCAATCGACAGTACACAGCAGTCATCCCCATCAATGTGCACAGTCATCCTGCCGATACATCCATTGTCACCAATGTCCTTAGCTGAGGGACAGCATACAGTGGGCATTGACCAGGGTAATGTGGTGTCAGTGGCACATGCATCCCCTCACAGCAGCCATGGCCAGAGTCCTGACATGGTACCACACAGGCAGATGTCCAGGGGTTCTCGTGGGAGCATCCGTGGTCGTACTGCTCCTGTCAGACGTGCCCACAGAGGTCTTTCAACCTCAGCTATGTTCGGGGCTGTAATGCAGGCACAGGCACATATGGAATGGTACACCAGACAGGGTCTGAGGGAGCTTAGAGCACATCGCACTGCTATGAATGACACTATGCGTGATGTTGCAGCTGCCATCCGTACTGTCGTTGAGGTCATTGACAGACATTGGGGGGACACATTAGATCTGTTCCACAACTACATGTCCATGAGCCAGGTCATGCAGGATGGTTGAGGCATCGACGTGGACGTATGCCAGCAACATCAGCAGCTGGCAGTCATCAAGGACGACAATAAACCCGCAGCAGCTCCCATAGTGCCAGTACCAGCCCCAGCAATGCTGGGTCTGTGCTGTCATCAGACTGCCCTAAAAGACCACGTACAAGTGGCTCTGGACAGTCCCAGCAGGGACATGTGTCCAGTCATCAACCAACTACTTCTGATGACAGTACCCAGTCTGGCTTAGTACCTGATACTGTCCATAGCACCCCTGCCAGGCACAGGTACCGTGTCCATGGCCAGTGACAGTGATCTGTATGACCTGGCAGGTACAGTCTGTGGCTGTCCACAAACACCCGTATATGGCAGCCATGAGGTGGAACTGTGTGCATGCATACACACATGCATAATGCTAACACCTTGGGCTAACACATACACACACACACCGCACCAACTTGCCCCATGTTGTACTGTTATCCCTCACTAACACACACACACACATACATGTCGATTGAATGTATCAGTGGCAGTCTCAGGCATACCAAGTACACACCCTGTGCATATGATGAAACTGTGCCACCTCCTGCAATCTGTCACATTGATGCAGGAACAGGATAACATGGTGCTGATGCACAGGGTGACTACATAGAACTGTAGTAATATTATCATGTTTCACTTGAAAGAAAGTTACTGTTTGTTGTTTTTGCATTTAAGTTACCTGTAACATATTGCATTTAAGTTACCTGGCACTTGCTCACTAAAGCAATTATATAAGTCAGCACTAAAATATTAAAAGCACTACACCCTCACAAACTCCCCTTGAGTACCTCGTTCCCCATTGGCCCTTTTTTCAATTATAAAGGAATTCCCAATACTATTCTAGCATGTCCAAAGGTCAGTTGTCAATCTCCTCTCCGGTCCAGCTGGTGAATCTGGTAATCTTGAGGCAGTGTTACAACTGCCTCATCTACACAGACAACCCTCTCCTCCTCCCAACAAATTCCAACACATGTGAGAGATGCAACCATATAGCCATACTGGAGGCTAAGCTCTGTCAACTCAGTACTGGCGAAACCAGTCAGGAGGAGAAGAAAACCACACTCACTACAATTCCAGACTCACATAGACCTACCATGACAGCAAACCAAACACATAAACACACAAAAACATACTCGGAGGCTCTAAATAAAAATCTGCCTAAGCAGCAGAGATCTCCAAAGCAGACACCCAAGCAACCGCTACCCCAAAACAAAACACGTGCAACACATGGCTCACAAAGCCAGTGTGCCAAACAGTTACAGCCCTTAAGGCTAAACAACACACCTGATACACTTGTAATAGATGACTATCGTCAGGCACACTGATGTCCCGCCCACCAGGATGAACAAGGAGAAGGTCACGGTGAGCTGCCTGTTGGGGTCTAGGATCCGCCACATAACACAAGCACTCAGGTCACTCCAAGGCAAGTACAAATATGACTCAGTCATTGTCCTTGCTGGTGTGAATGACCTGAGACATACCTCCCTGGACTACATGAAAAGAGACATAGAGGAGCTCTCTGAGCATGTAGCCCAGGCCGGTATGACCCTGACCTTGAGTAGCATCTTACCCTCACCAAGAATGATGCCACAATATGAAGACAAGATGATCAATTTCAACAATTGGCTTAAGTATTGGTGTCATTCAAAGGGGATCCAATGCCTGTCGGCCTGGGATTACATGCTCGACAAGCCACGATGCTTCGCAAGGAACGGCTTGCACCTGTCACCCCTGGGCTTTTGGATATTGGCAAAGGCTCTTGCTACCCCACATAGTGCCCTTTTTAGGCAAGGCTCAAAAGACAAACCCACATCCATAGGTATCACAAGGGATAAGAGTAATGCTACTCAATGCCAGAAGTTTAAACCTGAAGATGCATGCACTCAAAACTCTCCTTAGCATGGAGAACATCGATATCTGTGCAGTAACAGAAACCTGGTTCAAGCCTCCCGAGAGCACCCCAGCACTACCAGGTTATAACTCATACCATGCTTTTCTGCCCCAAATCTTGGACTGAACCACAAAAGGAGGGGGAGTATCAATATTCATCAAAGATACCCAAACCTCCAGGTTGTTGGCACAGCACAAAGCATCAGAGACTATCCATGTGCAACTAACAGTGGGTAAAACTGCCTTCCAGTTTATAGCCTGCTAAAGTCTACCCTCCCAAACCCAGGAACCCCACTCGGCCTTCCTGAGAACACTGGAAAATATGAAGGTCTCTCCAAACACCATTATATTGGGTGACTTCAACTACCCAAACATAGACTGGGAGCATTACTGTAGCTCCAACACCCTAGCCCAAAGGTTCCTAGAATTTATAAACTCAAATGCTATGGAACAACTTGTTACCACTCCCACAAGAGGGGAAAACATACTGGACCTGATCATCACCAACATGGGGACTCTATGCTCCAGACCAGAAGTGTATCCCTCACTGGTAAGATCAGACCATAAACTAATATCTAGGATATTCACATTCCAACTCCACCCCCTGTCCTGAAAACCACAGTGAAAAACTTCTCTAAAGCAAATTTCACACTCCTCAAAACCAACGTGTAATCCTTCAAAGCCCCCGGGCCTGTGGAAAATACGGCCCAGACTGCAGAATACTTTATAAATGCATTCTATGAACACCTTCAGGAATGCATGGATCATGCAATCCCAAATAAAACCAAGACCCAATCCTCCAAAGGCAGACGTCCTGTCTGGTGGACCCCAGCCATAAACAAACTATACAATAGAAGGAGGAAGCTACTACATGATAGAGAAAAATCCCAAAAAGGGAAGGCATCTCTGATCAGTATTGGCAAAAAACTACGGGCAATCATAAAATCGTCTAAGGCCAACTTTGAGAGGACACTTGCACAGGACACTAAGGATAATCACAAGGCTTTCTTTAGTTATGTTAGGAATCTGGGCGGGAATTCCCAGATATGCTCAGAATTAGTCCAAACTGAAAAAGAATACACCAAACCCACAGACATTGCCAACATCCTAGCTGACAGGTTCAGTGCAAACACCCCCCTCCCCACCAAAAGGGCAAATATCTATCACAGTAGAGTGCTGCCCCCCTGACATCTCAGATGCTCAGGTAAGAGTTGCCCTTTCCAAAGCAAAAAACACAGCATCAGTGGGACCAGACAGTGTCCCGGGCTGGTTCTACATGAACTCCAAGAAGAGCTAAACCCAAACATAAAACTACTGTTCAATTTCAGCCTTACTACAGGATATGTACCCAAAAAGTGGTGTACAGCAACAGTGGTCCCTCTCCACAAAGGTGGTGCCTCAACAGATCCTGGAAACTATCGACCCATAAGCCTGACTAGCTTGGTCTGCAAAGCTATGGAAAGGATCATCATGGACCTCATAAATAAAGATATTGGGAACCTACAGACACTGGATCCTACCCAGTTCGGCTTTGTTAAGGGCAGATCCTGCCTCTTAAAACTGGTTGATTTCTTTGAAACAGTCACCAAGGCCATTGACGAGGGGAAGGTGGTCCACACAGCCTACCTGGACCTCGCAAAAGCCTTCGATACAATACCCCACTCAGGCATTATAGATAAGCTCACCAGCTTAAATATAAACCCCTATGTCACTAGATGGGTTGCAAACTGGCTCAAGGACAGAACCCACATTGTTAGCATTGCTGGAGCCATGTCAGACTCCAAACCAGTTACAAGTGGCATCCCACAAGGCTCAGTCCTGGGACCTCTCTTGTTCGGTATATATTACTCGGAGGTACAGGCCAACACGGAAGGACTGTGGCTGACCAAGTTCACAGATGACTGCAAACTGGGTGCCATAATTGACTCTCCAGCCGACACAAGCATCCTCCAAAAGGGCCTCATAGAAACAGACAACTGGTGCCAGAGCCATGGCCTCAAGCTAAACTCCAAAAAGTGTATAGTCATCCCCTTTGGCAAAAACAAAGTGCCCACAAATTACCACATAGGTGGTAATCCATTAAGTACAGAAGAAGTAATTAGGGACCTGGGGACCCAAGTTGATAGCAATCTCTCATTTGACAACCATGTGGCCAAAGTGGTTAGAAAAACATTTTATATAGCCCACCTAATCATGAAGAGATTCACATCTAGATCAGGGGAGGTCATCGTGCCTCTTTACTCATCCCTCATCAGGCCCATAATTGAGTACAATGCCCCTTTTGCGATGTACCTTACCAGACACCTGCAGCAACTGGAAAGACCCCAAAAGTACCTCACCAAGAGGATCAAAAGGCTCAAACAGATGCCATATGCTGCCCGGTTAAAGAAACTCCAGCTCTACTCAGTGGCATACCGCCTGCTCAGAGGCGATCTGTGCCTGACATATAAAGCCATGTCCAAACCAGAATTAATGGACATGCTGCACCTCAGAAAATCCAAATCCCATCGAGCTACGCACTCAAGAGACTTGAACCGCAGCACTGAAATAAATAGGACATGCTGGAGGCACAGATTCATAACCCAGAGACTCCCTTCACTCTGGAATAAAATCCCAGTCCAGGTTAGTCAGAGTCCCTCATTGTCTCTCTTCAAGAGGAATCTTGATGAGTGGATGGGAGATTGTAGGTTTACCCCGGGTATCACTTCTGTGTCACTGTTAGACAGAGGCACAGTATACTAACCTCAAAAAAGGGCATAGAAAAATAAATTTAAAATGGGTGGCAAAAGCCAAACACACTCTGGCTAGGCTTATAAATGCCCTAGGGCAGATAGCCTAGTATGAACCTATGAACCTATGTTGTTAACAGTACAGTGTAATTATATCATTGTGGATATATCCCAGCATGCCTGATGCATTAACAGTGTGATTGTCATTGTAGTTTTTTATACATCACTATTAATTACAGAAGTGTAATGTCTGCACATTGTAGCATTCTGGTGGCAAGGCTGAAAACACAAACCCACCTACATAGGTAGCACAGGGGATAAGAAAATGGAAGCAATGATACTGAATGTCAGACATGTAAACCACAAGATGCATGCAGTCCAAACTCTACTCAGCATGGAGAATGTTGATATCTGTGCAGTAATAGAAAACAGGTTCAAGGCTCCCAAGAGCACCCTAGTACTACCAGGTTACACCTCATACCATGCTTGACAGCCCCAAAACACAGAACTAACTATGAAAGGAGGGTGAGTCTCAATAAATGTCAAGGATACCCACACCCCCAGGTTGTTGCCACAGCATGAAGCATCTCAGACTATCCACGTGCAACTAACAGTGGGTTAAACTGCCTTCCAGTTCATAGCCTGCTACAGACCACCCTCCTAAACACAGGTAACCCACTTGGCCTACTTAAGAACATATGAATATATGAAGGTGTCTCCAAACAACATTATATTGGGCAGCTGCATCTACCCACACATAGACTGAGAGCATTACTGTAGCTCCAACACCCTAGGCGAAAGGTTCCTAGAATCCATACACTCAAATTCTATGGAACAACTTGTTACCACTCCCACAAGAGGGGAAAACATATTGCACCTGATCATCACCAACATGTGGACTCTATGCTCCAGACCAGAAGTGTATCCCTCACTGGTAAGATGACACCATAGAGTAATCTCGCTATATTCACATACCAACCCCAGCCCCTGCACAGAAAACCACAGTGAAAAAGTTGTGTAATGCAAATTCCATGCATTCACATGAGGCAGGCTTCACACATAGGAACTATTTAAGGTCACAGGTACATATCTCTATGTGGCACACATATACCTCATGTGTGCATTGAAATTACTGCTATAATATATGTCATACAATAATAAAAGCAAAACACACCACACATTGACAAACTCTGTGACAGAAACACACACGCATTTGTAGAATTCAAACCCCTACCTATGTTATGACACTTGAGAGAGATGCATTAGCAGAGCATGCTATTCATATTACTAGAAGGTTTCTTTTCTCCTGCTATACTTCTAGGGTGCTGACATCATCAGTCTTTCGAAAGAGGAATGTACATCATGTAGTGTGTTCTTCCAGTTGCCAAAAGGGACATTTCTTTCCAAGAAAATTGCACACACTCTGACATTTGTAGGATTCAAACCCCTACCTAACTATGTTATGACACTTGAGCGAAATGCATTAGCAGAGGATGCTATTCGCCTTACTGGGAGGTTTTCCTTCTCCTGCTATACTTATAGGGTGGTGACATCATCAATCTTTCGAAAGAGGAATGTACATCATGTAGTGTGTTCTTCCAGTTGCCAAAAGGGACATTTCTTTCCAAGAAAATTGCACACACCCAGGCATTTGCAGGATTCAGACCCCTATCTTACGACACTTGAGAGAGACGCATTAGCAGAGTATGCTATCCGCATTAGTGGGAGGCTTCCCTTCTCCTGCTATACTTATAGGGTGCTGACATCATCAGTCTTTCGAAAGAGGAATGTACATCATGTAGTGTGTTCTTCCAGTTGCCAAAAGGTCCATTTCTTTCAAAGAGAATTGCACACACCCTGCTCCTCCCATACACATGCACACACACTGAACATTTGCAGGATTCAAACCCCTACCTAACTATGTTATGACATTTGAAAGAGACACATTAGCGGAGCACACTATTCGAATTACTGGGTGTCTTTTCTTCTCCTGCAGTATTTATAGGGTGCTGACATCATTATTTAGAAAGAGGGATATACAACTATTACTATCCGTCAGTATGGGGGATAGCATATATATGCATTAACAGACGCTTACTTCAGGGTCACATGTGCACATCAGCACTGCCAGGTTATGTTTTATATCATGCTTCGTGACCACAGGACTTGTAACACACAACACAAACAGTTCAGACCTCCCCTCCCATATCCAGGAACCACACTTGGATTCCCTGTGAACAGTGTAGGATATGAAGGTGTTCACATACACCATACAGTGGTTAACTTCAGGTACAGGAATATTGAGTGGGGGAAGTACTCAGGCCTCAACAACATCACCCTACAGCCACTACAGTTTGTGAATGTGATATGGCAGGGCCAATCACCACAGCCACACGGGGGAATACATATTGGACCTGACCATCAGCAACATGGGGACTCTATGTTCCACACCAGAGGTAGACCACCATTGTTAATATCTGACCATAACCAACTTTTCCTGGACATCCATATCCCATCCCCACCCCCAGGCAAAGAAATCACTGCAAACAAAGTATTTATCAAAAGCAGACTTTGCACTTGTGAAGACTGGGGTGGAATACTTCAAGGGACCCATGCTGGAGGATTATACAGGCCAATCTGCAGAATCCTTGACAAATGCATTCAATGAGCATCTGGAAGGTTTGCATTGATCATGCTATGCCAAATAAAACCAAGACTCCTCCACAACAGGAGACCTGTCTGGTTTACACCAGCCATATATAAGCTGTACAACAGAAGTAGGGAGCTAATACATTACAGAGCAATATCCCACAGAGGGAGGGCATCTCTGAACAGTATTGGCACGACACTTCAATCCTTCAAAATCATCACTTGCAAGTGTTGACAGTGAAATTGTCCAGACACTGCAGATAAGGCTCCCCTCAGTCTGGAATTGAATCCCAATTAATGTTATAACTCCTCGCCAACCCTCTTCCAGCAAACTCCAGCCACATGGATGTGACATTGCAAATTCAACCCCTGGGATCTCCAGTGTGTCCCTGCTTGACTGAGGCACAGCACACTAGCCTTAAACGGTGCCTTCTGTGACCTACTTTTCAGAGGCACAGTAGCCTACTGTACTGGGGAGGCAGACACCAAATACACTCTGTCTAAGCTTATGTATTCCCTAGGGCAAACAGCCTAATATTGACCTCTATAACCATATGTTTAAGTTTCAGATGCACAATATTTGTTGCTGATAAACTGTTTGCAGATCTTTATTGCCATAGCTTTCCCTGTTTCTATGAACAACTTTTGTATCTGTGGAAGATGTTTGAATATGAGAGGGATCCACAATATTACTTATGTCTCTGTTGTCATTTAACTGTGTGCACTGAGCAGATTGCTGTATTGTGGGAGTTTCCTGGCTTAACACATACAAATGCCAGATATGTGTGGCCAACTGCTATACTGAGACATGGCCTAAGTGTGTGAGCATGCCCAGTTCAGGCTTTCCATGGCTTGTTGCCTGACATATATCTCATTTATCAAAGTGTGCGAGCATGCCCAGTGTGAGCTTTCCATATGTTGAGATCTGAGGTCCACCACATTTGTGGTTGTGTGTGAACTTCAACAATATTTCACATTTATAGTTGTGTGTTGGAAGTCATGTTATGTTCTTACTGCCCAACTGCTTTGTGTCTGAACCCAACAGGGATTATGCTGTGCCTGCAGGGTTTCCATGGGATAGTTTGCATACAGTTGTCAACATTCTTTCATACTGACCAAACACTGTAATATCGTATAGTGTACTGGTTCAGTACTTTCACTGTGGTGGACAGTATCCTGGGTTTCAGTCCTATCACTGCTTTAAATATTCATACTGAGCACACCAGACTAGTTAAGGGCCAGTTGTGCAAATATGACCATGTTGCATTTTGTTCAGATATGGACTACTTAAACCAGGCTTGTCCAACATTAGTAGTGTATTCCTCAATTTGGGTGGACATTGACAAACACTAGCTATATGCCCTAGGCCATTTATAATGCTAATCAGTGTGTTTGTCCTTCAACACACATTTTAACTGGGGTTTGCCATGACATTTTTCAAGGTTAGTATACTGTGCCTCTGTCTACCCGTGACATAAAAGTGATACCCAGGGTAAATCTACTATCTCTCATCCACTCATCAAGATTCTTCTTGAAGAGAGTCAATGAGGGACTCTCTAGCTAACCTGGACTGGGAGTTTACTCAAGAGTGGAGGGGGCTTCTTGGTTATGGATCAATCACTACAGCATGTCCTATTTATGTCAGTGCTGAAGTTCAGGTCTCTCATGTGCATAGCTCACTGGCATTCAGATTTTACAAGGTGCAGCATGTGCATTGATTCCAGCTTGGACATGGCTTTATACATCAGGCACAGATCGCCTCTGGGCAGGCAGTATGGCACTGTGTGGAGCTGCAGTTTGTTTAATCAGGCAACACATGGCATCTGTTAGAGCCCTGTGATCCTCCTGGTGAGGTACTTTTGGGGTCTTTCCAGTTGCTGGAGGTGTCTGCTAAGGCACATTCCACAAGGGTCATTGTACTCAATTGTGAGGCTGATGAAGGATGACTGAAGAGGCACGGTGACCTCCCCTAATCTAGATGTGAATACCTTCATGATTAGGTGGGTATATGATATGTTTCTCTAACCACTACAGCCACATGGTTGTCAAATGCAAGATTTCTATCAACTTGTGTCCCCAGGTCTCTTATTACTTCTAAAGTACTTAATGGGTTAACACCTATGTGGTAATTGGTGGGCACTTACTGTTTTTCCAAAGGGGATGACTATACACTTTTCTGCATTTAGCTTGATGACATGGCTCTGGCACCAGTTGTCTGTTTCTATGAGGCCGTTTTGTAGGATGCTTGTGTCAGCTGGAGGGTCAGATATGGTGCCCAGTTTGTAGTCATCTGCAAACTTGTTCAGACACAGCCCTTCCATGTTGGCCTGTACCTCTGGGAAATATATACCAAACAAGGGAGTTCCCAGGACTGAGCCTTGCGGGATGCCAGTTGTAGCTGGTTTGTAGTCTGACATGGCTGCAGCATTTCTGACCATGTCAGTTCTGTCCTTGAGCTGGTTTGCAACCCATCTACTTGAATAGGGGTTTATATTTAAGCTGGTAAGCTTATCTATAATGAACAAGTGGGGTATTGTATGGAAGGTTTTTGCAAGGTCCAGATAGGCTGTGTGGACCACATTCCCCTCATCAATGGCCATGGTGACTGTTTCAAATGAGTCAAACATGTTTAAGGGGCAGGATCTGCCCTTAAGAAAGCCACACTGGGTAGGAGCCAGTGTCTGTAGGTCCCCAATATCTTTATTTCTGAGGTCCATGATTATCCTTTCCATAGCTTTGCAGACCAAGCTAGTCAGGATTCTGGGGTGATAGTTTGCAGTATCCATTCAGGCACCACCTTTGTGGAGAGGGACCACTGTTGCTGTACACTGCTCTTTGGGTACATATTCTGTGGTAAGGCTGAGATTGAGCAGTAGTTTTATTTGGTGTTCCATTCTTCTTGGAGTTCATGTTGGATGCAGCCCAGGACACCATCTGGTACCATTGATGCTGTGTGTTTTGCTTTGGAGACACTGGCTGTTACCTCAGCATCTGCAATGTCAGGGGGCCAGAACTCTGCTGGGATAGATATTTGGCATTTTGATGTGGGGGGATTTTGCACTGAACCTGTCAGGTTGGATGTTAGCAATGTGTGTGGGTTTGGTGTATTGTTTGTAATTTTGGAGTAATTCTGAGCATATCTGTGAGTTTCCACCAAGGTTCCTACCATCAGTTAAGAAAGCCTTGTGATTATCCTTAGTGTCCTGTACAATTTGTATCTTCATAGATTCATAGGCTCATACTAGGCTATCTGCCCTAGGGCATTTATAAGCCTAGCCAGAGTGCGTGTGGCTTTCGCCACCCCTTGGAATGTGAATATTATGCCCATTTAGGGTTTAGTTTACTGTGCCTCTGTCTAGTAGTGACACAGAGATGACCCCCGGTGTAAACCTACAATCTCCCATCCACTCATCAAGATTTCTCTTGAAGAGAGTCAGTGAGGGCCTCTGCCTACATGGACTGGGATTCTGTTCCAGAGTGCAGGGAGCCTCTGGGTTATGAATCTGTCCCTCCAGCACATCCTATTTATTTCTGTGTTGAGGATCAAATTTCTCTCTCTTGTGGCTCTGATGGATTTGGATTTTCTGAGGTGGAGCATGTCCATTAATTCCGGATTGGACATGGCCTTGTACGTCAGGCATAGATCGCCTCTGAGTAGGCGGTATGCGACTGAATAGAGCTGGAGTTTCTTCAGCCAGGCAGCATATGACAAATGTTTGAGACCCTTTATCCTCTTGGTGAGGTACTTTTGGGGTCTTTCTAACTGCTGCAGGTGTCGGGTAAGGTACATCGCAAATGGGGCATTGTACTCAATTATGGGCCTGATAAGAAAAGAGTATATGGGCACAATGACCTCTCTTGATCTAGATGTGAATGCTTTCATGATAAGGTGGCCAATATAGAAGGTCTTCCTAGCCACCTTGGCAATGTGAGTGTCAAATGAGAGGTTACTGTCAACTTGTATCTCTAGGTCTCTGATTACTTCTTCCATACTTAATGGATTACCACCTATGTGGTAATTTGTGGGTACCTTGTTTTTCCCAAAGGGTATGACTATACATGTTTTGCCATTCAGTTTAAGGCCATGGCTCTGGCACCAGTTATCTGTTTCTATGAGGCCTTTCTTAAGGATGCTTGTGTCTGGTTGAGTATCAATTATGGCGTCCAGTTTGCAGTCCTCTACAAACTTTTTCTGCAACAATCCTCCTATGTTTGCTTGCACCTCGGAAAAATAAATGCCGAACAACAGGGGTCCCAGGACAGCGCCCTGTGGGACACCACTTGTGACTGGCTTAGAGTCTGACATGGCTCCAGCAATTCTGACCATGTGGGTTCTGTCCTTGAGCCAGTTTGCAACCCATCTTATGACATATGGGTTTACATTTGAACTGGTGAGCTTGTCTATGATGCCCAAGTGGGGTATTGTGTCGAAAGCTTTTGCAAGGTCAAGGTAGGCAGTGTGAACTGCCTTACCCTCATCAATGGCCTTAGTGACTGTTTCAAAAAAGTCAACCAGGTTCAAAAGGCAGGATTTGCCCTTGACAAAGCCAAATTGGGTAGGTTCCAGTGTCTGTAGGTCCCCAATGTCTTTGTTTATGAGTTCCATAATGATCCTCTCCATAGCTTTGCAGACCAGGCTCATCAAGCTTATGGGGCATTAATTTCCAGGGTCTGTAGTAGCACCTCCTTTGTGGAGTGGGACCACTGTTGCTGTACGCCATTCTTTGGGTACGTATCCTGTAGTAAGGCTGAGATTAAACAGCAGCCTTATGTGCGGGTTTAGTTCCTTTCGGAGTTCATGTAGCACACAACCCGGGACACCGTCTGGTCCCATTAATGCTGTGTTTTTAGCTTTGGAGAGGGTGGCTCTCACCTGGGTATCTGAGATGTTAGGAAGGCTACACTCTGCTGGGATAGATATTTCTCCTTTTGGGGGGGGGGGGATTTTCACTGAACCTGTCAGCCAGAATGTTGGGATGTCTGTGGGTTCAGTGTATTTTGTGTCGGTTTGGACTAACTCTGAGCATATCTGGGAGTTTCCACCCAGGTTTCTAACATAAGTAAAGAAGGCCTTTTGATTGTCTTTTGTGTCCTTTGTGATTTTTCTGTCAAAGTTGGCCTTGGATGATTTTATGAGTGGTCGTGGTTTTTTGCTAGTACTGATCAGAGATGCCTTCCCTTTTAGGGATTTTGCTCTGTCATGTAGTAGCTTCCTCCTCCTGTTGTAAAGTTTGTTAATGGCTGGGGTCCACCAGACAGGACGCCTGCCTTTGGGGGAATGGGTCTTGGTTTTATTTGGGATTGCATGATCCATGCATTCTTGAAGGTGTCCGTAGAAAGTGTTTATAAAGGATTCAGCGGTGTGGTCTGTGGTTTCCAGTGGCCCAGGGGCCTTGAAGGATACCACTTCAGTCTTAAGAAGTGTGAAGTCGGCTTTTGAGAAATTCTTCACTGTGGTCTTTTGTGCAGGGGGTGGGGGCGGGATGTGTATTTCCAGTGAGATTAATTTATGGTCTGATCTCAGCAATGGCGGGTATACTTCCGGTGTTGAGCATTGTGTCCTCATGTTTGTGATGATCAGGTCTAGTATATTATCTCCTCTTGTGGGAGTGGTGACTAGTTGTTCCATTGCATTTGAGTTTATGAATTCTAGGAACCTTTGGGCTAGGGTGTTGGGGCTTGAGTAATGCTCCCAGTCTATGTTTGGGTAGTTGACGTCTCCCAATATGATGGTATTTGGAAAGACATTCATACTCTCCAGTGTCTTCAGGAAGGCTGAGTGGGGTTCCTGAGTTTGAGAGGGTGGTCTGTAGCATGCTACAAACTGTACAGCAGTTTTGCCTACAGTTAGTTGCACATGGATGGTCTCCGATGCTTCGTGCGTTGCCAGTAACCTGGAGGTGTGGGTATCTTTGATGAATATGGCTACTCCCCCTCCTTTTGTGGTTCGGTCCAAGTTTTGGGGCCGAAAAGCATGATATGAGGTATAACCTGGTAGTGCTGAGGTGCTCTCAGGAGCCTTGAACCAGGTTTCCATCACTGCACAGACATCGATGTTCTCCATACTGAGGTGGGCCTCTAGAGCATGCATCTTGAGGTTTAGACTTCTGGCATTGAGCAGCATTACTCTTAGTTTTTTTCCACTTGTGTTTTCAAGGGAGTTGGGTTTGTCTTTTGAGCCTTGCCTATAAAAGGCACTATGGAGGTGGCAAGAGCCTTTGCCAATATCCGGAAGCCCACGGGTGACAGGTGCAAGCCATCCCTTGCGAAGCAGCGTGGCTTGTCAAGCATGTCATCCCAAGCAGACAGACATTGGATCCCCTTAGAATGACACCAGTAATTGAGCCAATTGTTAAAGCTGATCATTCTGTGTTTGTACTGTGGCATAATTCTTGATGAGGGTAAGATACTGCTCAGGGTCAGGGTCATAACAGCCTGGGCTACATAATCAGAGAGCGCCTCTATGTCTCTTTTCATGTAGTCCAGGGAGGTACGTCACAGGTCATTCACACCAGCATGGACAATGACTGAGTCATATTTGTACTTGCTTTGGAGTGACCTGAGTGCTTGTGTTATGTGGCGGAGTCTAGCGCCCAACAGGCAGCTTACTCTAACCTTTTCCTTGTTCAGTCTGGTGAGCGGGACATCAGTGTGTCTGACTATGGAGTCACCTATTACAAGTGTATCAGGCATGTTGTTTGGCCTTAAGGGCTGTGACTGTTTGGCACACTGACTTTGTGAACTATGTGTTGCATGTGCTATGTTTTGAGGTAGTGGTTGCTTGGGTGTCTGCTTTGGAGGCCTCTGTTGTTTTGGTAGGTTTTAATTAGAGCCTCCGGGAATGTTTTTGTATGTTTATGTGTTTGGTTTGCAGTTTTGATAGGTCTATGTGAGACTGGGTTTGTGGTGTGTGTGGTTACCTTCTCCTCCTGACTGTTTTTGCCAGTACTGAGTTCAGAGAGCTCAGCCTCCAGTTTGGCTAAATAGTTGCATCTCTCACATATATTTGTATTTGTTGGGGGGAGCAGGGGGTTGTCTGTGTACATGAGGCAGGTGTAACATTGCCTCAAGATTCCCAGATTCAACATGTTGGTAGCTGGCCTTAGAGGATTTTATGTGGGGCCATATTTTTTTACCATAATACTGATCAGTGATTACTTCCCTTTTTGGGTTTTGCTCTATCATATAGTAGCTTCCTCCTTCTCTTGCATGGTTTGGTAATGGCTGCGGTCCACCAGGCCAGATGCCTGCATGTATGGGATTGGGTCTTGGTTTTATTTGGGATTGCATAATCCATGCATTCCTGAATGTGTTCATAGAATGCATTTATAAAGGGTTCTGAGGTCTGGCCCATATTGTCCACAGGCACAAGGCCTTTAATGGATTCCACCTCCGTTTGGAGGAGTGCAACATTTGCTTTACACATGTTTTTCACTGTAGTTTTCTGCCCAGGGACTGGAGTCAGGATGTGAATATCCAGTGAGATTACTCTATGGTCTGATCTTACCAGTGAGGGATACACTTCTCATCTTGGGCATAGAGTACCCATGTTGCTGATTATCACATCCAGTATGCTTACCCCTCTTGTGGGAGTGGTAAGTTGTTCCATAGCATTTTGGTTTATGAATTCTAGGAACCTTTGGCCTAGGGTGTTGGAGCTAGAATAATGCTCCCAGTCTATGTTTGAGTATTTTCAGTCGCCCAATATAATGTTGTTTGGAGAGACCTTGATATTTTCATGTGTTCTGAAGTAGGCCAAGTGCGGTTCCTGGAGTTAGGAGGGTGGTCTGTATAAGGCTACTAACTGGGAGGCAGTTTTAGCCACTGTTACTTGCCCGTGGATAGTCCATGCTGCTTCCTGCTGTGGCGCTAACCTGGGTGTGTGGTTATCCTTGACAATTATTTATAGTCTCCTTCCTTTTGTAGTTTGTTCCATGTTTTGGGGCTGTAAAGCATGGTATGAGGTGTAACCTGGTAGTGTTAGGGTGTTCTTGTGAGCCTTGACCCAGGTTTCTGTTACAGAACAGATATCAACATTCTCCATGCTGAGGAGAGTTTGGACTGCATGCATCTTGCAGTTTAGACTTCTGGCATTGGGTAGCATTACTTCTAGATTCTTATCCCTTGTGATACCTATGGAGGTGGGTTTGTGTTTTGAGCCTTACCTATTCAAGGCACGGTGGGGTTGACAACAGCCTTTGCCAGTATCCAAAAGGCCAGGGGTGATAGGTGCAGGCCATATGTAGCAGATGGAGCATCATGTCTTGCTCAGCATCTCATCCCAGGCTGACAGGCATTGTATCCCCTTTGACTAAAAGCAATACTTAAGCCAATTATTGTAATTGATCATCTTGTCTTCATATTGTGGCATCATGCTTGGTGAGGGTAGGATGTTAGTCAGGGTCATCAAGTTTGCATATACTACATGGTGTTACATTGCTTAACACATGACAATCATGCCTCAGGTGGTGCTGCAGGGATGTCTATGTTGGATGCACATACTACACTCCCTGTACATGTTTGAAAGCAGGTTGTGTCAACTTAGGCATCCCTTTTACTATATGTGTGAGTCAGAGAGAGGTATCATTTCCAGGGTTCCTACTGAGCCAGTGTATGTGCTATGCTTTGCCTCTTTGCCAAGGCCAAGGCATACTGGGCACGCCTCCTTCTGCCTACTGGGGCAGGCTCAGGTTGTTCCTTCTCCGAGTCACGCTCTGCCTGTGATGGCCTTGGCAATGGTGGGAGGCTGTTTGGCCCAGCCCTATGCTGGTCCTGCTGCAGCTGTTTTCGCAGAATCATATTATGTAGCATAGCACATACCATGACAATTTAGGTACATGTAGTTGGTGAGTACTGCAAGGCTCCACCAGATGTGTCCAGGCACCGGAACCATGACTTGAGCAACCCAAACACACGCTCGATTACATTTTGTGCATGTGCCTCATTGTGGCGTTCTTGTTCAGGTGTGTGTGTGCATTTCTGATGGGTGTCATCAGCCACGGTTCCAGTGCGTAGCCAGCATCCCCCACTAAGTGACCATGTGGGATGTCCCCATTGGCAAATGTCTGGTACAGCTGCGTCAAATGCCAAATATGGAAATCATGGTAGCTTCCAGGGCAGCCAGCACACACATTCATTATTATGCCCTGGGCATCACACACGACCTGGCAGTTGATGGAGGAGAAGCCCTTGTGGTTAATGTAGGCCCTACCCCGCTCACCAGCTGGTGCTTTGATGCGTATATGCGTGCAGTCTATTGCACCCACTACCTCAGGGTATTCCGCTATTTGCCGGAAGAGACGCATATTGCTGGCCAATACCTCACGGGAATTGGGGAAATATACATGATCACCGACATGTGCTGACATGGCATCCAGGAACTGGTGCAGTACCCTGGATGCTGATGCCTGTGATATCCCCATCATATCACCAGTTGGTCTCTGGAAGATACCAGTTGATAGTATTCTTAGGCCAACACATACCTTGGCTTCCACTGGGATGGGTTCCCCTCTGTTGGTTCTGTGTGTGAGGCGTGGCCTGCACAGCTCAACAATTTGCTGTAGGAGGTCGCTGTCCACTCTATAGCGCTCCACTATCTCCAGCTCATGTAACCCCTGGTAGGTGACCCTGGGCCTGTACATTCTTTTCCATCTCCTCACTGTGGGTTGTCCAGCAGCATTTGCATAGTCACCACCCTCAGCATGTTGCATATGTCTCCTTATAACAGCTATGGCAGCCCCTAGCATTTTTGGTCTGAGTGAAGCTTTTTCAGTTTTCACTTCTAATAGCTTACTCCTCTGTTGCAGTGTCTCTTGAGAGAAACATACTGCACTGTTGTTTGCAGAGTTTTAAGTGCTGGGCTAGGCTACTGTTCTGCCAGTGTAATTGTCTGCTTCTGATTGTTTTCACCTGCTAGCTCTGCCAGTATTCCCTGCTAGCTTCCTACTATTTCTTCTGCTTCCTTTTTCCTTTCTGTTTCCTCAGGGGGGAGCGACGAGCATACAAGTGCAAACACGCTCACGGCGGCTAACACGAGTGTACATATGCTTAGATGGACTACAATCTGCTTATTCGGTTTAAACCACGTTCATACCAGCACAAACAAGCTTACAGTTCTTTAAACAGACTCCCACATGCTTACTCCAGCTTAAACACTCGCACTCACACTTACACGCGTGCACTCTATCTTACTCACGCCTCCCAGCAGACTCACGTGCGCATGCACACCCAGCAAGAAACTTTGGTGTTATTCATAGTGTACACCTTCCATTTCTTGGCTTTCCCATGCCTACTTGTTGACATTCCTCTTTCCATGATGTGTGACTGACATCTTTCACATGCCACTATGCTCCAATGAGCTTCATTTCGTTCATACATACCCCCCTGTGATGTCACCTGTCTCCTAGTCTGTTACTCCCCCTTATCCTACTCCTACACTCCAGGGAATGTGCTCATTTGCTATGTGACAGTGAGATTCACTATCCTACCGCTCATTTACATAGGATTGCCTACTAATGCTTAGTTACATGTCTTACACTCAGCTTCCCCCCTTAGCAACCCCTACTCGGTGGCCATGTTGTTTTCTGCCTGCTATTCCCTTAAATTGTACATTCATGCTTTGCATAAAACCCAAGTTTGTGGGTTTTAAATTTTTATTTTTCTGTTTAATATAGCGCAGCCCGTTTGCGCGGCGCTGCACTACGTTTAAACATTGGCGAGCGCCGAAAAAACAAACAAACATTTTTATTTCATTTTTGCATCAGGGTACGTTGCCAATGGCCACATATTTGGCCATTGGCATGCTGCCTGGAACATATGCAACCTTTACTTGGAGCTGACAAGGCTCCATTGTGTTATTTGCAGAACTGTATTCAGTTGTCAACTGAGTACATTTCTGCAAATAACACGGCTCTTACACGGGCTGGTTTCTGCTTCCTGGATCACTAACTTACCTCATTTGCATGCCTTTCGGCTGCAAGTGATGTAATTAGCATATCCATGCTCTGTCCATGTAAGAGCCATTTTAGGTGCTCTCTTACATGCAAATACAGGCTGTTCCTGGAAAGTGATGGCTGCATGGAGTCTTACACTACTCTTAGACTCCGTGCAAGCCATTGTGAATCCTGCCCAGTGTTTGTGGGAAAGTCTTGGAGTAAAAGTTTGGGAAGGACAACAAATTACCATTGTGCATGTGTGCTGGTATATGCGGGAATGTCTCTGAATATCTTGTGCAGTAGTAGAATGTTATAGAAATATTTTTTCTAATGAAATTGTAGAGTTTGAGTTAACAACAGGGACACTGATGGGTAGGGTTAGCATACATTAGTAAAGTGAAGCAAGGGGGAAAGCCATATTTAGGTGTCTTTCCAGTATCTTCCATACTAGAATGTGTTAAAGAAAACTCATTTTAATAAACATTGATGCTTCTGTATAGAATTTAAAATGTAACTAACCAATCCAAACATGCTGCTGAAAGGAAATATTACTGAACTAGATTAAAATGAATCATAGAATTCTATGCCAGCTCCATTTTAATTACAAATCTTCATTCAGTAGAACTTCCAGATGTTCTTACCAAGAAAAAAAACAATAAATTAATTGTGGATGCATGCCTGGAAGGGTTCTACTTCTCATAATCAAATTTTCACTTACCCAAAACTGAAAAGAATGAGACATTTTTGCTGAAAACTTATTTTCATTAACACTTTGATCACCACAATTTTAATCTGGGAAAGGAACCACTTGGCCACCATGACAAAATAAACAAACCAAAGCAAATCAAATCCAGCTGGGGGGGGGCTTTTCCCCCACACTCCCCCATGTGGTTGGCTACGCCCACCTCACCCACCTTAGCTAAATATAATTACTGCGAGATCACACTACACTGGGGAAAAGGGGTAAAGTTTGCCATGGTGGCCAAGTGTTTCCTTTCCCAGAGTAAAATTCCAGCAATCCAACCATTCATAAAAGTGAGTTTTTTTCTGAAGTTGTCTCATCGTTTTAAGTTTTGGGTAAATGAAAATTCGATCCCCGTGAAGATATAGCCATACATCTATTTTCTGCATGCCAGAAAAGTGATGCGACAAGTGCTACTTTTATTATTCTACTGTCAGTTATCTGCCTAAAATCTTTTTATTTATATTATGTGGAATTTAACATGATGGAATTCAATATTAGGGAAAGCTAAAAATATAACTGGATCTTCTTTTTGTATCATGAAAAAAGGAAATAATTGCCCATTAGCAAAATATTTTGAAAGAGACGATAGTTGATCGGTTTCATATTTGTCCTCAACATGCCAAGTCTAATCCAAAGCACTGATTGATGCGGTTCTCAAAAAAGTGAATTCTAAGCACAAACAGGAAATCTATATGTGAAGAGATCAGTTATGGCCAATCACCAATATACATCAGAAGCAAAGGAAAGATGAGTGTTAATTTTTTAATATAAACTTTTTGACTTTTCTACTGTCATCCACTACATAATCTAGCAGTAAGTAGTGTCTTTGGCTTAATTATTCTTTAATACCATCACAATATAAAACAAACTAGTAGAGTACACCAGATGATGTACTGATTATCTTCTCTTATTTATTAAATTATTACTGTTTAATATATGTGTAAGTCAACTAGTCAACTGACACTTTTCACTCAAAACCCATGATCAGAGGAGTAAAACATTCAAATTGTGCATAATAGACAGACAAATAAAGAATACAAATGAATTAATAAATTTCAAAAGGTGGATCATAATAAACTCTGGATAAAGAGGAAAGCAATTTGTTTTGCTTCTTAGAGTCATCTGTTGGTCTGTCTGGCCCTATATCAGAAAATCGAATGATCAGATTATCAAAATCAGGAAGACTGAATCTTGGAACATTGGACTGTTTTTTCCTGTGGAAAACAGCATCACAAAAACAGTACTTTACCCTTTCCTCAAGGTGGAATGAACTTGGAGTTGGCATATAATAGGCAGGGGGTTTGGGGGCCCAGTGTGGGGGGCCCACCTGGGGGATATGCCACCCCCCACCCCCCACTGAAAAAACACAATTTTTTGTGATGCTGGCTTCCAGAGGAGAAGGCAATTCAGTCTTCCAAGATTCAATCTTCTCATAGCTTCATGGGTTCATAGGAGGTTACTAGGCTAGCGGCACTATAACCCTTACAATCATAGCCATATTGATCCCAAGTCCCATTTGTCATTAAGTGAACGCATTTTGCAGAGCTAGTCTATGGTCAACACTGACTCCTCTTGTTCATGAGGGACATGGGTGCCACCCCCGGGATGAATTTGCAGTCTCCATCCATTTGTCCAAGTTCTGCTTGAATAGGATCAGTGAGGAGCTCTGCTTCCCTTGAACTGGAAGTTTGCTCCAGAGAAGTGTCAGCCTAGCATGTTCTGTTAATATCACAGGCTAGGTTAAGATTCCTAGAGAGAGTGAGTGACTCTTGTGCCATTAGACTTATGTATGTCATGCATATCCATCAGGGCAGGGTTGGAGACTGCCCTGTAGGCTAGGCACAAGTGTTCTCTCAGTAACCTATATAATACAGAGTACAGTGACAGGGCTATCCACATATGTCATGATTTGGAGACCCTGTGTTTTCTTGGTATGGAATCTCTGTGGTCTCTCCAGCTGCTCCATGTGTCTGTTCAGGTACATACAAAAGGGAGCATTATACTCTATTAGTGGTCTGATGAGGTTCATGTACAGTGGGGCTATAACATTCTTAGACCTGGATGTGATGCCCTTACTTATGAGGTGCAGAACGTAAAATGCTTTTCTTATCACAGAGTTACCACTTGATGGTTGAAGTTCCGATTGCTCTCTACCTGTGTTCCTAGGTCTCACACCACAGGGTTTAAGCTTAGGGTGATGTTGTGAATACTGTAGTTACTGGGAAATTCTGCTTTGCCAAAGGGAATAATAATGCCCTTTTGTGCATTTAATTTTATACCCTGGCTTTGGCACCAGTCATTTGTCTGTGTTAGCCCTTCCTGTAGCATGTTAACATCATTGGGGGACTCACTGATTGCACCCAATTTGCAATCAACAGTAATCCTGGTAAGCCAAAGGCCATCTAATTTAGCCTGGAATTCTGAGAACTAAATTCCAAACAGTAAATGACCCAGCACACAGCCTTGTGGTACACCACTGGTGACAGGTCTACTGGTATAGGTGGAGTCACCAACTCTGACAGTATGTGTTCTCTCTGTGAGCCAAATGACTACCCATCTACTGACATAAGAGTTAATCCTTAACTGAGAGAGTTTTTTAATGATATCTGAATGGGGGATTGTGTCAAAAGTTTTTGCCAGGTCAAGATAGGTGGTATGCACTGTCTTACCTTCATTAAGAGCTTTGGTAACTTTCTCAAAGAAGCCAACCAAGTTTAATAAGCATGGTCTAACCTTAATGAAGCTAAAATGGGTTGGGTATAGAGTTTCAAGGTCACCTATGTCCTTATTGATAAGGTCCATGATGATTTTTTTCCATGACCTTGCAGATGAGACTGGTTAGACTTATGGGTCTATAGTTCCCACGGTCTGTTGATGGCCCCCTTTTGTGCAAGGGGGTTAATGTTGTTGTTCTCCACTGCACTGAAGCAAAACCACTTCTTAGGTTATGGTTAAAGACAGGGCTTAGTGGGTCTGCTAGGTCCTGTTTTAGATTGCTTAATAAGTATCCTGGGATATTATCTGGTCCCACTGATACCATTTTGGAGAGTGCAGATTAGACCTGATTCCTAAAGATACAAGGCAAAAGGCTGGTGTTTGATGTTGAGTATGCTTTGGGACATGGTTGCTGGGGCCTGGAAGTGAAGTTTGCACCAAATCTGTCATCTAACAGGTTGGTGATTTCCTGTGGTGCAGTACAATGGGTACCTTCTGTTACCAGTTCTGCACAAAGTTGGGCATTCCCTTTAGGTTTTGGATGTAATTAAAGAATGCCTTATGATTATCCTTAGGTAGGGACACCATATTAGCTTCATACTTAGCTTTAGAGAATTTCACGAGATTTCTGATTTGCTTGTTCAAGCTGAGGAGGGACTTCTTCCTCTGCTGAGTCAGTTCCCTCTTATTACTTAGACATCACTTTCTTTCTGTTGTTATACAACCTGCTTATACTTGAGGTCCACCAGAGTGGCTTGTTTTTTTCTGGAGGACCTGGTTTTGATCCATTCAGGTACAATTGAATCTGTATAGCTGCTTAGGAGTACACCTCTGCATAGGAGCCATTGTCGTCTTTGAGTGCGGGCAGTGCAAACCTTTTTATACCATCACTTAGTAGTCTGAAGTTAGCATTGGAAAAGTTCTTCAGCTTTTTTTTGTTCCTATGGGGCTGTCAGGTCCAATAGTTACTTTGAACGAGACAGTTTTATGGTTTGACCTTGCCGAGGAAAGCATCACACAAGGGTGAACGCAGTGACTCCTCATGCTGGTGAGTACTATGTCTAGGACATTTGAGCCCCTTGTCGGGGTGCAGAGTATCTGTTTCAGAGCATTTGAATTAACAAAGTACAGGAACCTCTGGGTGAGCATGTTTGTGCTCGTATATGTTACTAAGTTGATGGAATGATAGTTGAAATCAGTCATAACTAAGGTATTGGGATGTATGGAGAGTGATTACAATAGGCCCAGGTAAGCAGTATGCTTTTCTTGGTTCATGGTGGGGGACCTATAGCTAGCAATGATGTGGTAGGGTATTTTACCTAGAGTTAATTGGACATGGAGTAGTTCAATAGAGTCATACTGTGTGACCAGTTTGGAGGTGTACTTGGCCTTAATGAAGATGGATACCCCTCCACCTTTAGTTCTTTCATGCTCATTTTGAGGTCAGAATGTGTGGAAGGCATTGTGGCCTTGCACAGCCTAGGCGGTCTTGAAGCATGTCTCACTGACTGCACAGATGTCAGCATCAAGATTCCAGGCATTGCAGCTTCATGTTTAGACTTCTATCATTAAACAGCAGAATTTGAGTTTGCCTCAGGTGGATTTTGCTATGTTGAAAATTTTGTTGTTTTGACATTACCTAAAAAAGACACTATGGGAGAGGCAAGCTACCAGTATCCAAAAGCCTAGAGGAGACAGGTGCAGACCATCTCTGGAAAAGCAGCATGGCCTGTCAACAATGTCACCCCAGGCTGACAGATACTGGATCCTGCTGGACTGACACCAGAAGCTAAGCCACTTGTTGAAGTCAATCATTTTTTGTTTATACTGTGGCATCCTAGGAAAAGATAGAATGCTGCTTAGGGCTAGGGTCATATCGGCCTGGGGCACATAATCTAAGAGTTCAGTCATGTTTGTCTTCATATAGTCCAGAGAGCTATGTGTCAAGTCATTCACCCCAACGTGAACTATGACTGAGTCGTAATGGTATTTGTTGTTGAGTGACTTGAGTGAATTGCGTGATCCTATGAGTCCTGGCACTTGACATGCAACTGACTGTGACCATCTCCTTAACCAGTTTGGTGAAGGGAACATCTGTGTATTCCACTGTGGAGTCGACTATGACCAGAACATTTGGTTTAGAGTTGTTTTGCATTAGTGGATTATTGCTGAGACACATTTGCATGTGTTATTATGTGTAGTGGTTTCTATTTGCGTAACAGTGCATGCACTTGTTTATGTTTGAGAGGTCTCTGAACTTTTGGAGACTTCTAGTGAGTACCTCCACATATGCGAGCTTATATGCAGTGTCTTTAGTTTGTGTGAGAGATGAAGAGTGTATACTGACAACCTGCTTGTTATCTGGTTTGTTGTTACATGAGAGAAGTGATTCCAGTTGCATAGTGTACTTACATTTCTCACATAGGGTATTTATTTGGTGTAGGAGTAAATGGTTGTCAGTATACATGAGGCAATTACTACATTGCCTTAGCATTCCCATGTCAATCAGGCTGGCTGGAAAAATGATGGGAAACTGTCCATTATAGTAAGTTTTTATCGTATGAGCTGTTATGGAAAGGAGTGAGCTAGACTGACCTTTTCTGAGCAAGAACTATCAAGCTATTAGGGAAAGGAGTGGGCTAGATTGAACAGTTATTTTGCTAGGACTAGCAAGTGTTGAGTGTTGTTAAATTGAGGGTTGTGAATGATGTGAGACAACACTGCTCAATGCACAACTAAGTTGCTTTTACTGCAGAAGAGACGCTTGTGAGTGTTCTGTTGCATGATGTGCAGTAACAAGCAAATACAAGGCTTAAATTTGGGTAAAATTAAACAGTTATAACCTAATCTACCCATAGGAAAGTACGCAATGTACCTTCCTTCAGTAGTCCCCAGCTCAGACAAGGTCAGATCTATACTTTTGTTGCCACACAGGTGCAAGGGAACCTTTCTTTATAATATTACAAGTGCATTTTATAAAGGAAGCTTGCAGGAAGTTAGACTGGATGGACTACTTGGGAAATAGTAAGAGAAAAGAAAAGTTTCAGGGACCGTGTTCATGAAAATAAAATTTAGTTTTAAACTCTTAATCACAATGGTGTGGAAAAGGAGGACTTCAGAGTTTTCTTTCATTTAACACAGTACTCCCAGCATATAGAATGTGCTAGAGGGGACTATAAAAGCTAGGCATTAAAATTAGTCCACAGATTTTTAATCCAGGGTAGGAATGATTCCCTTATAATGGAGTCAGTGGAGACAATGCTTATCATTTTATAAGCTGAAAGAAGAAATATGAAATGTTACTGCAGATAGTAACTTGATCAGCCAAAAATGATTCAGAAGAATATCATCTATTGAACGTGTCTTTGTGTGTGTGTGTGTGTGTGTGTGTGTGTGTGTGTGTGTGTGTGTGTGTGTGTGTGTGTGTGTGTGTGTGTAGTGCAAGCAGAATAATTACATAATTGAAGCTCTGATACATTTTTGTTATTTATAGTTTAACGTTTCATAGGTGAATACTAAATACTAGGCTCACTGCTCCACTGATCTATAGGGCCATTTTAAGCTTAGTCAACAACCTGAGGTCAGAATCAAAGTTTATACCTTGAGTCTATGACAAAAAAAAACTTAACCATTATACCAAAACCACCTATAGTTTAATTTTTGAGTCTGGTGCCACCTCACCATCCTGACAGTCATTAAAATGCATTGAAGCTTCCTTGAGTAGGAATTGAGCTTAGAGTGTGGTGGTGAGATTGTTGGATCCTAACTACTAGACCACCGGGGATTCACCTTGAAGAGGTCACCAGTGTATTACCAAACTATGAATGTGAAGCCACACTATAAAAATGAACACAAAAATGAATACATTTAGATCCTTTAGATTTCATAACAAATGGCATATATATATATATATATATATATATATATATATATATATATATATATATATGGGTCCCCTTTACATTACTGAAACGACACTTCAGCAACACGCAGAAGACCGAGACGAAACGACCGACAAGCAAGTTGATCGAAAAGGTGATTTGCCGACAGCCGAAAGACTGACAAGGGTAACGTGTGAGCGCGACTCGGTAAGTGTGCAATAGTGACGGAGTTAGGAGCGGTCAGGTAAGTGTGCGATATTGTGGGATTTTGGGTTAGGGTGTGGGAAAGGTGAGTGTGTGGTAGTGTCGGAGTTAGGGTTCGGGTAAGGTAAGTGTGTGATAGTGACGGACTGTAGTTTAGGGACGGGTTAAGTGAGTTAGGTTTAGAGTGCGGGTAGGGTGAGTGTGCGGTAGTGACGGGCTTCATGTTTAGGGTGGGTTAAGTGAGTTAGGGTTAGGGTGCAGGTAGGTTAAGTGTGCGATAGTGACAGTCTTTAGGTGTAGGGGTGGGTTAAGTGAGTTAGGGTTAGGGTGTGGGTAGGGTAACTGTGCGGTAGTGTCGGACCTTAGGGTTAGGGTTTGGGTTAGGGTTAGTGGATATGTCATTGTGTGTCATGTGTAGTTTACATTGTTTGTGTCGGTGTAATTGTGTTCAGTTTTGTGAGTTGTCGGTGTTGTGTGGTTTCGGTTATTTGGGGTTGGTGTTTTTTGTGTCGGTGAAGTGTCGTTTCGGTAATGTAAAGTAGACCCATATATATATATATATATATATATATATATATATATATATATATATATATATATATATATATATATATATATATATATATCAAACTTGATTTTCCATAACTACTTAGCATCTCAACACCCTATTCTACTATACTGTGCAACCAAACATCCTTCTTGCTCCATAACTGAAAACTCCCTTCCTTCTCCCTAACCTAAAATCCCATTAATTCTCCTTAACCCTAAGACTCCCCTATCACCTCTTAGCCCTGAAACTCCCTTCCCACTCTCTAAATCTAAAAGTCTCCATCCCACTCTCTAAACATAACCCTCCCTTTCTGATCATTGGCCTAATATATACACATCCACTCTCTCTCACTGTTATCATGGTTGTCACACTTACCTTGCACAAACTCAAGTGATGTGTTTGAATAAGCTGTGGAAGCTGTTTGCCTGAACACATATTCGAGCTCAGGCATGAGGTGAGTGGCAGTCTTTCCCAGCTACAAGATGTTTATGTCTCTGGCTTCAGGACAGTAACCTTTGACTGCTTGGGACTCCAGAACATATAGAATACCCAAATTAATCACTTACACTCTGTCTTAAGCACAAAAATAGCACAGAATACAGCCTTTTATATACTTAGAAAAGGAGTCAGGCCATGATCAATACCACTCTTACATCTTAACTCTTCCTGATATTCAGGGGTGCCTCTAATTTTGACTCACAATTTGTCCTGGTCCCTCTTAATATTAGTAACAATTATATACTTTCTTTCCTTCAGAAAATCCTTTTCTGTCATCTTGCTAAAAGTGTAATACTAATATTTTATAGGTGCCAGAACCATAGGGCATGGGGAAGGGGGCACCCCCCCAATTTTACAGCTGCGGAGGGAGGAGGACCCAACAGAGGATTCATGCATGCTTTGCATGCTAACATGAAGAATTTTGCTTTGCATGCTAACATGAAGAATTTGAAAACAAAAGTGTGCAGAACTATGCTTTTAAACACAACTGCCAGAGTCAATCATGGTAAGAAGATGTTTTTTATGTGCTCTCTTCAGCTGATTTTAGTTATTATGGTGCTTCATTCAGCTGCTTTCAGTTATTATGGTGCTCTGTTCAACTTCTTGGTGTGTGTTAGCTGGTAGTTAGAATTACCCAGGCTCAAACCTTGTACTTTAGCTACAAGGGCCTGCATTCCCTACCCATACCACCACTTGTGATTCAGGGAGTTCACTTAGCTCTCAACTGTCTATATTTTCACAGAATATTTGGCTCAAAATTTGTGGTTGTCTGGCAAATCAGTGAGAATGGAATTCACTAAATAATGATAGCTCATTACGTTTCAGTCTTCCTATCTTTTTAGGAAACACATGGTAACACAAAACACTATTTTGGCAACTTTCTAAGATTATACAAGCAATATTTAAAATGTGTCCCTGGTTTTGGGCCTTTGCCCCTCCCCAAATAAATGTTGGCTTTTTCCAGATTTCTTCTGCTGTGAAATTGAGAGATTTAGTTGTCAAGTGGGTGGTGCAGTGCTAGTGTTGTTGCCTTACAACAAGAAGTTCTTTGATTCAATTCTCAGCTGGGGTGCTTTCTATGTGGAGTCTGTATATCCTCCTTGTGTTTGTGCGGGTTTCCTCTGGGTGCTCTGGTTTGCTCCCATGTTACAAAGACGTGTCTGGTGCATTTCTCCCTGAGCCTCTGCTGAAAAGTGGCTTTATCCCATGCCAGACTTTCTTGGTAAACAAATGTTAAATAAATTAAAAAAAAATACAAGGAGCTGAGAACTTCAGGGGAAGAGAAGTTTAGTGCTGCTTATTTCATAATGGTGTGCATCGTTAGTAGCACATCAGATAGTAGCCTTGCTTTTGATGCAGAAGGCTTTGGGTTCTACTCCCAGGGTACGCACATGGATGACTAATACTGTACTGTGTTGTACATTAAAAGGAGTGGATGCTGCAGTCCCATGAATGCCCTCTTTTGGAGGGGTTACCTAGTAACTATGAACCTGTTATCAGTTTGCCATCCATTCCTTATTGAAATATTACTAGCTTATCATTTTTAATGTAACATAGGCAATTTATTCTTCAAGGGCAATAGTCACTTTATTTGTAGATGAAACAATGAAATATAAAATTGTTTCCTAGCAGCAACCTCTTCATTAGTTAGATATCCCTTTAATGTGGAATTATTTACATGACTTACTTCTGCAGAGATTTTGCATATTTACTGATATTGGTGGATTGTAATGACAGAAGTTTTGAGTGGCTTTTTATGGTTGAAATTTTTGGAACTGTGTAGTTTAGTCATTAATGGTTCATACATTTTATTTCATTGCTTACTAGAAGACTGTTCAAAACTACAAATTTAAAGCACATTCTAACAACTGGTGCTGTATTATACAAGGAATATAATTTAATACAATCAGGAAGGTGAATCGAAGAATGCATACATGTATGCATGTTCCTAAAAATGTGTTTGTAAACAGCCCAGAGGAATGTGTGAAATGTTTAAAATCATGGGCAAATTCTAAGCTGTACTCTTGTTACTGAAGCAATGGATGAAGGTAAAACAGTTCACACCACATTACCTTGACCTGGCCAAGCCTTTTGACTCAGTCCCCTACTCAGGTGTAGTACCAATTTTATTTCCTTTAATGGAGAACTATTTAAACAAAATAGAGGGGTTGCCATGGGCACTCCTTGTGCGTCTGCCTACGCCAATACAGTTCTCCATTACTGGGAGTCAAAATATATTTTTTCTTCAGGATGGATGAAGTACATAGTCCATTACCAACGGTACCTAGACGATATCTGCACTTTGTGGGGAGGTGAAGCTCAAGACTTTGAAGAGTTTATGGCCTACATTGGCTCAACGACAGATTTTCTCAGATTTACATATGCTATAAACCATAGTCATTTACACTACCTGGATGTTAAGTTAGAAAAAAACTATGAAAAGAACATATTCCAATCAAGTATATTTAGAAAGAAAAGCTACTCTAATATGTTTTTGCATTTTACAAGCAACCACCCGTTTTCCCAAAAGAAGGGAATAATAAAGGGCCAGATCATAAGAGCTTCTCGTATGTGTAGTGAGGACGAAACATTTTTGGAAGAACTAGAATTTCTTAAAATGTTGTTCTTGGAGAAAGATTATCCAGAACAGCTATTTGACACATTAGTAGAAGAAATTTCTATAAAAAGAAGAGATCAATATTATCCATTATTAGGAAAAGGTTTTAGCAATAAACCAAGTACTAACAGTGAAAATAAGCAGGGTATAGAAAGAGGAGATGCGTTTCTCCACACATTTAACTTGAATAGTACGGAGATTGAGAATATTATCCGGAAGTATTGGCCCGTTTAACTAAAAATGAAGATATTAATAAATTTATTCTTAGCAAACCCTTCTTTGTTAGAAGGCGGAACAAAAATTTAAAAGATTTATTAGAAATGAATCAAATTAATAAAAATATTAACACACATTTATAATTTGGGACTTATGGATGTAATGCTTGTAAGCAATGTTCTTTTTTAGTTAACAACAAAGGTGTTTATTTGAAATCAAGGAAGGTGAAAATTATTTTCCCTGGTAGGTTTAATTGCAATGCAAAAGGCGTAGTTTATTTAGGTTATTGCCAACATTGCCAAGGTTTTTATGTTGGCAAAACCGAAAGAACATTAAAGAAACGTATATATGAACATCTATACGAAATAAATAAGAAAAAATTAACTAACGCCTTTTATAAGCATTCTTTAACTTGTAAAGAGATATCATTAAAATTTGTAGTTTTGGAACAAGTTATGCCTAGTACTAGAGGTGGGGATTGGGAGACATCCCTAGAATATAGGGAATTATTATGGCAATTGAGGCTTAATGCCTCAAAATTTCCTGGATTAAATGACACAATTAGTATAAGTAGTGTTCTTAGGCTTAGGAGAGCTAAGTTATAGAAAAAGGTGTGCTCTTAGGTGCCTATTACTAATTATTAAAAAATGATACACAAGGTATTAAGTATTATTAATTTTTTAGTACATTTATAGCAGTGAGTAGATGGTTTTATTAATTAACAAAGTATTTTATATACTGTTTTTAAGTTATTATATAACTTAATTGATAATTGATTATTTAAAATGTTTTAAACATGATGTAAAGTGTATTTTTATTGTATGATAGTTCAAAATGTAATGTAATTTGTATTTGCACTATCTCACAACTTAAGAGGCTAGCTAGTAAGAACGAGATATGCTGTCAATTATACAATTGCTCTTTCAATTAGAATGTAATTACACCTAATTATGGCACTATAAAAGAAAGATGAATTGTATGCTATTTATCTTGACAAAGCCTGGGAGAGCCCGGGTGAAAGCGCTTGAGATTAATGTGGTCCGTAGGACAGTGGATTTGTTTCGTTTTTTAACTTTGAGCTGTTGAACAGTATTTGGAGCTGCAGAGCTGAACAATAAATTTCTACCCAGAGCTTTTGGTCTACTTCTGACTTCTCTTTTTACCTTGTTGGTAAGACTGGTGTTGTGGCAGTGGTTGTTTCTGGTGTTGTGGCAGTGGTTGTTTCTTATTCGTAGTACAAAAGATGAATATTGTAGGAGCAAACACTTGCATCACTAGCTGGATTGCCAACTTGCTCACAGGATGCAGGAGATCAAAATAGGGGAAGAGACCAGTCACCAATGGAGTCGCCCAGGGTTCGGTGCTGAGACTTTTTCTGTTTGGCATATACATGTCAAAGGTAAAAGGAAATACAAAAGGGCATTGGCTGGCTACATTTGAGATGACTGCAAGCTAGGAGCAGTCATTGAATCCCCAAATGACTTAACCATCATGTCCCAAATAATAAGTGGTGTCAAAATCATGACAATGTCCCCTGAGAACTGACCCAGTTGTTTGGCATTTGGGAACTTGTGTATACAGTGACCTAACTTTTGACCAACATGTGTCCAGAGTCATAAGAAAGTCTTTATATATTGCACAGCTTATAAATAAATTGATTGTCACTAGCTCTAGAGATATTGTTGTCCCCCTTTGCAAAGCTCTCATTAGACCAATCATTTTGTATAAATAATGCCTACTTTTGCATGTATCTGTCCAGCCCCATGCAACAATTGGAATACCTTCGGAGATACCTTACTAAAAGGGTACAAGTCCTAAACAATAGGTCTTGCATGGGCCACCTCAAAGATTTATCACTATACTCAGTATCCTACAGAGTGCTTAGAAGTGACATGTCTGGCATATAAGGCATCCTCCAACCTAATACAGATGGACCTGCTGAACATCAGCCAGTCAAATGGCATCAGAAATACTCAGTCCAGGTATCTAAATTGAATGTTGTGGAGAGATGGATATATCTCACAGAGGCTACCACTCTTCCAGAACAGACTATGCATAAAAATAAAACAAAGCTCATCTGCCCATATTCAAATGCAACTTGGATCTAAGGATGAATAATAGAAAATGTACTCCAGGATTGCCCCTCATGCCACTAATGGATAGAGGCAGTTCCTAAATGCTGCATCCCTTACATCCCTCAAATCCTTCAAATTATCTATGGTATGATCAGAGTTATTCTCATTAAGGCTAATATACAATTATCAGCCATGGGATAGGTAAGACCAATCAAAAAATGTTAATTCAAGCACCAAAAGGGAATTGGCTAAGCTTAAAATGTCCTCCAAGTGAACCTATGTTGTGGTAGTAAATAGTTATAAGAAATTGCCCTTTTTAGATCACTAAGTGCCCCTTTCACCCCACCCCCCCAGTCCTCAACAGCTTCCGGTGCCTATGTAATATTTTACAACTGTCCTGTCTTGTCGAACTCTGTCTCTGATTAGCGGTAAGAGTTAAGAATTGTAGTACTAAGAGAGATAAATGGATTTTAGAGTTGTGTGCATCAGATGCTTAGGTTAAGTGAGAATTGTGTAAGAGTGGAACAGATTGTTGTTACACTGACTGAGTGCATATGTTACTCAACCAGGAAGTGGACTATATATACATTAGTATAACCATTTAAATCCACCAAAGTAATTTTTGGTACCATTCCGCCTTATAATACCATGCATAGCAACAATAATGGCTATCATAGGTATTTATGGCTAGGTATGTGGTCCAGAAGACCATTAAGGAGCATTGCACAATTTCTCGATTGACCCAGTGCACTGTCTTGTTAACAGAGCTGCTCAGACTTACCCAGCATGTAAGAAGAAGTTGAGGAACTCAAACCCTGGATTACTAGAAGCACCTCATTAACATTTCATTGTCGTAATCCTCTGTGTTAACTGCCATCATTTAATTACTCAAGGGATATTTGGCAAAGCCATTTTTTATTTTATTTTAACATAAAATCAAATAGCAGAACATGATAAAGATAGTGAATATGTACTGTCTAATGCAAATGCTTTTCAAATACTGAAACAGGATAACCAAAATGCTGCCTACCTTAAATGAAATACAAAAATACATGGCTATAAACTAGCTTCTTACCTTCATTAAGACTCAGAAGCTGTTTAGTCTCTTGCTGACTTCAGAAATAACATTTTCCCGAAAAGAAAACTATTTCAGTCCAAAACTTTACTGGTATAATCTCAAGTATGCATATTTCTTCTGTTTTTTTTTCTACAATTTTTGTATTACTAGATGAGTACTTAGACAAGATCTGATGTCGCTGATAAAGAGTTTTCGCAAGAGCTGAAGTTATTTTCAGAACGCTGAACAGTTCCATCTATGATGTAGGATTCTTAATTATTTTCAGCCAGGACCACAAAGCTTGTTTAAACCTGAATGCAATTTTATGTTAATCATTGCTTGAATCTGATAGACAGTTTATTACTTAACAGCTCTGTAGCTATGTACTGGAGTGTGACGTGCTTTCAGAGTAGAATATTTTTTTCCATTAGAGATATCTATTATCAACTGACTTATAACTCCAGCATAAAAAATGAAAGCAGCAGGTCACAGTGTTAAAGCAACACATTTTTTTACATTTAGTTACTTTATTAAATAGCTAAATAAACTGAACAAGAAAAAAAAAAGCTTATTTATAGTCTTATCTTGAAGTTAGTGACATGTGTGTGACCTTCATATTGTTACTGTTGGAACATTTTGTAAGATGTGACTTTGACCACATCCCATATAAATTTTAGAATGTAAAATGCCAGTGATAAGCATATAGTGCATTTTTTCATTCCACAGCATTGCAACTATAATAACTAGATGGGTATTGTATTCTGCACCAAGCAACGAAACCCTGATACCCTGACATTATTAAAATGATCCAGCGAACCTAATAGAAATCAGAAAAAAATAACAAAAAGACAACAAAATATGTCTTTCACAATATTTCTATATATAAAGTCATAGCAGTTAAATTATCAGCTTATTTACATTTGCTCCATTTCTGGTCACCAGTCATTAGAGTATCTAAAGTTCCCTTATTGCTCATTTATACTTGCAACGCCCGACAATAAATGTGTGTATGAGGAATACAAATAAGATGCCAGCTGATGTGTAAATTGCATAGGGGACCAAAAAGACCCCCTGCTTTCAAAAACGTAGAAGCAGTATCCCCGGTGTTATGACTAACTTCTGATTCAATACATACATGTCGTATCATGGCTTGCATCATCATCTCTGGGCAATGGGCAGCTTAATTTTGAAAACTGTGGAGGGATGACTGTAACACTATTCTATCATGCAGTACTTTGGTGCTTGACAATAGTACAGGTTCCGATGTGTTTCAGATCTCAATATTCACAGTACTGTTGTTACCATATTTGTAAAAAGTGTATAATTGAACTATGGTCTCAAAGCTCAGATGGAATTTGTAAAAAAAAATTCTATCCATTTTTCTCCATCATTATTTGTGTTTATTCTTTGATACTAAATGGAATTGTGATCATTTAATGAAGATTTTATAACATGCATACAACAGGGAGAATGGGTGATCAGTAAAGTGAGCATGAGTTCCAACGCATAATAAAAATCAGCTAAATAAAAATCCAAAATTTTTAAATAATTCAGCAAAACGTGCCCATATAAATTATTCTTATTTGCAATGTCAGAAACAATTAAGTAATTGTATGATTATCAGTACTAGTTCAGCAGCAGATCAAATTTGTCTAGTACGCAGGAACCAAGGTTTATATGTGATGTTTTATTTGAATAGTTTAAAAAATGAGAGTCATTAAAATTGTTTTATCAACAGAGGAACCGAAATGCACTTGCTTGACCCCAGCTTTCATGACTAAAGGACTCTCTCACAGATATTTATTTAAATTCACATACTCTTACATTAGTTTGGGAAACTCTATGAATTTTAGTGACAATAATTTTGTCCAAAAGGCACACTGTCAGTGATGAAGAAAAATCAATCTCAAAATTCAAATAATAAAGGATAGTCTTCAGATAGGAGATTAATGGGGGTTTGCCTCTTGCTCTGGTTTCTTCCTATATCCTAAGACATAGTTTAGGAGAACTGGTGAGCCTCAAAATTGCCTGTAATTGATCAGCAAGAAGCATGCAGTGCATGCATACATATGTGTGTGTGTGTATGTGTGTGCGTGTGTGTGTGTGGGGGGGTGGTCTATGTGTGTCTGTGTGTCTGTGTCTTTGTGTCCTGTAATGAACTGTCATCTCATCTAGAAATATGTCACCAAATAATTGTCCATCTGCCACCCCTGACTATGAGCAAGATAAATCAGGTATTAAAACATTCCCCAGGATTCATTAAGCTCTATGCAGGAATAGTGCTATTCCTGCACGGAGCGACTCATGACCATGTAGAGCAGCAGCGCACCTTGCATATTAATGAAGGCACGCTGCTGTATGCTCTACATGGAGATGATCCATATATGAGCACAGGAGGTGTGTCTGTGGAGTGGACGGACACAAAACACTCCCCTTGCACTCAGAAAGTGCAGTACAATACTTTCTAAGCCGTACTGGCATAATATTAGAGGGTAGTTCTAATATTATGCCAGTATTTCAGTGTTCACAGACACCAAAATGTAAAATAAATCATTTCAGTTTCCACGGACACTGAAATAAAACTGACAAACAGGAAAGCAAAACAGGGGGTATGTCACAGCTTCTGTGACATACCCCCTGTATTGCTAAAACACAGTATGGCACTTCTGCATTCTGCAGAAGAAGGAAATGTGTGCAAATGCACACTGTACCTCTCAACCATACAGATTTGCACAGAATGTCCAGATCTGCATGCCTCTCAACCTCCTAATGCCAAAAATCTGGACAAAGCTTGACAAAATGGGGGGACAAATAGGGACATATTTTAAATAGTGCTCTAATAAACTAAGTTGCTAGAGAGTAACAGGGTTCATCCTAACATTCTGAAACTCAAATGTTATTTGATTATTTAGTGACTTCAATCCTGAGATCATCCCAGTTATTTGCCAGGAAAAAAGATGAACAGCCCAAAAATATGAGCTAAAAATCTGGACATTCTGTGAAAATCTGAACAGTTGAGAGGTATGTACCATGCAGCTTACCTCACAACTATCTTCGAAATGTGTACAGATAGTTGACTCATATAATTTGCTGTGTTCCTCCTAAAATGCGCACCTCCCTGACTCCATGGGACCAAAACATTAAGCTAATGTAAAACTTATGTATTCCATCAACTTTCTAAGTTTGTAAGAGCAATACACAGATAATGGTGCAGAAAGCAATGTGCAAACCCCTACAGTAAATAAAAATAAAACACATAAGTAATTTTTTTTTTGTCCGCAAAAAAGTTTAAGTGTAGCTGAGTGGGAGCTCACATCGCGCAGCTATGCTCAGCCTAGCTTATACATCCCAATGAGCTAAATACAAATATATGGCCAAAACAGAGTAAAGTGAAATAGATTAGTGATTACAGCTTTCGCTTAGCAAACAGACATTTGTGCTTTGAGTCCACATTCAGTCCATTCATTTTTATATGTTAAAAAAGCACAAAAGTATATTCTATCAGAAGGTAGTGAATAATATACATATTTGTTAAACAGGGTAGTGTAGCAGGTCCAAATGTGAGGTCTCAGTGTAATACAGATGTAAAACCCCCATAGAAACACAAGTGTCCCATACAGCATAGCCACAAAAGAATATATTGTAATGAAAGCACATAGGGGGGTATTATGGAAGGTAGACATACATATCATAATATGTCATTTATGAGGAATCAACCCCATAATACTGATAGTCTGTAAAAGGAAAGCTGAACAATGCTAACTTGTGCTCAGCTATGCTTAGCCAGTATAAGCATTGCTTAAATGCAAATTCTAAGCAAGAATTAGCATAGCTCAGTGGATTTGTGCACTGATAAGCAGTGCTTAGCATCTACCCCTCTAAGAAATGCTTATACCAGCTAAGTGGGTTTGCCCAGTGCTTAGTTTAGCTTAGCATATTCAAAACCATCCAAGCACAGCACAGGGTGTGAAATTGGCTATATTTAAAACACGCAGATGGGAATACAGCTCATAATTGGATGTAGCTCCCCACAGTAGGCACTATGGCTGGTGCAGCACTGGGTCATACAGGAGTCCAGAGTCATGGTTGGACTCCTTGTAAAAAGCATGATCTTAGCCTGATGCAGGACCAGTGCCAGGGCTCCCAATACAAAGCAGATGCCTGAGAAAGTCTTGCCCACAATCTCACCAGCGCCACTGGCATCCCTTGAACTGATGAGTAGGTCTGGCACCACTTTGTCAACTTGAAGCGGAGGAACAGGGAGCTCTTGGACAAGTAGGTCCAAGATGCATGGCAGATGGATGTCCCAGGCAGGTGTGTGTAAGTATTAATCTCAATAACTGTTTACCAAAGTCCAGCCTGTGCATGTGATGTATAGGTATGCATAACTGTTTCTCTATCTTCTTTACAGCTCCAGCTGAGTGGACTGTGAACCAGGAAGCCCATGCAAGCAGGCTGCTAAGGCTGCATTGCGAGGCTGGTGAGTAACAATCTAGCTTGTAGTATTCATACCAAATAAATATAAAGCAGTAGAATGTCACCTTGCAGTATTAAAAATGGGTATGGTTTGTACTGAATAAACCAGACAATATTACAGTAGTAGTGTCATATAGGTTATATATAAATAAAACTGTAACTGCCTGTCAATAAAATTCAAAACTCTGGACTGGTTGTGTTTACTTTGGTATTGTATGAATTGAAATGTGTACAGGTTATGCACATCAACTATAACTCTGAAGGCATTAAACAATCAAGTCACATCTGACAAAAAAATAATGCCTTTGTAAGATGAGATTAACTGATATGAAATGTTTCATGCACCAAGATCTGATATTGAAATAGTAATTTTGTGTTAACCATTGTTTTCCACACTGTACTATGTCAAAAGGTATGTATAGGAATGTATGTATAAGAATGTCATAATTACAAGGTCAGATTGTACAACCGAGAGAGAATTAGACAGAAAACATTCAAGGAAGAGACAGCAGTTTCTCAACAGCTTGTTTTGATAAAACACAAAGCTTTTTGTTGTATTTTATGCACAAACAGACACGGTTTGAATCCCAGGAGTGGTAGTAACCTGTATGCATAATTTAATCTAGGATTTTGTGAATATGTGTAGAAACAGCCAGGTAGTGTTAACAGAAATTTCCTCCACAGGTCTGCCAGGTAAGAAAAGGTAGAAAGTAGCTATAAGAAAGCTGCACTTATACTGTGTCCAACACCCATAGTCCAACTAAAGTCTGCAAATGACAGCAAGATAAGCACATACACCAAGTAGTCTCCCCAATGAAATGTTCAAGTGTCATGCTATCACAGCTACTGATCACTGCTGCCAACAACCAGAGTGACTGATAGAAATCAAGGCAGAGTATGACAGTAGCACAAACACCACACACACATACACACACACACACACACACACACACACACACACACACACACACACACACACACACACACTACAAGTGCACATATGTAACCCTAGCTATGTGAATATGGGTAGAATCAGTCAGGTAATGTTTACAGAAATCACCTCCACAGGTCTGCCAGGTAGGAAAAGGTATAAAGTAGCTATAAGAAGGCTGTAATCATACACTGTGTACAAACATACCACTGCCCAACCCAAGGCCATAGTTTGTTGTAATAATACCTGTAGAATAATGATGAGAGCAAAGATCATTACAGCTGTGAGCACTGGAAGAATCTACATTTGTTAACTGACATCTCCCTCTCCCACCTTATCTTCACCAATAATCTAAACACATAAATGAATGGGTATGTTTTTTCACCAAACCTACTATTGGGACATGTGTCCTATTGTTCTACAAATATTGAAATATTTTCCAATTAATGTTTCCTGTTCAGATACTATCATCGGTGGCCTGTTACTATCAATGTAACCTGCATGCCGGTGTAATGCCTACTGTGGTTCCATATATGTATGTGTTCTGTATGCTATGCAAATGTTCAAGTTCCAAATCTGTTGTTTTGGGTTAATGGGAATACTCATGCATGCTGTATTAATTAATCCTGGAATGCGTTTTTTATGACTAACCAACATATGTTGTAAAACTGCAACACCATAGCACGTCTGAGAAGGCTGATCTCAGTGGATCCACTTCTCCCACCTCATCTGGCCATGGCACTGGGCCCCAGCAGGTCTGGGACTCACCCCGGGACCTCCTCATCTGCTGGTCCTGCACCACCTTTGGGTGAAACCACCTCAGGGGATGGGGCTCCTCCCCCCTTAGGTGCAGGCGCGGACAGGATCCTGTCACTCGAAACCAGGTCTGAGGTCTGGTGAATAGGGAGCTCCACAAAGAATTGGGAGATCTGCTATGCCAGCTTGAGGGAAGCATGGCACATTTAGAGGGTGAGCTTGCCCCTCCTGCTCAGCCCCCAGAAAAGCCACCTTTGTGGCCATGAAGGTGCAGTGGTGATTGCCCATGGTTGGGTTCTTCAGTCCCACTGTATACATTTGGGGGCTTATGGGCTTCCGATTACCAAACACCCCTGTCTGTCCAAAGTGTTACCCCCCCGATGTGTCATATACAGCCCCTGTATGCTGTCTTGTCTGTCTTCCTACCCAACCTACATTCCGAAATATACCTCCTATCATTCCCCAACATCCCACTCTCACCTTAAAAGAAAAAGGGCAATCTGTTCCCTCCACAAAACGTTGCCCCATACATAGCTATCCATTTCGCACAAGTGTCCACTGGACATATGCAATCTGGTCTAATTGGCTTCACAACAGATTATTGTTGTCCTCACCCCTCTCACAAGGGGGTTGAGTGTCAAAATCTACCTCTAAATTCAGTATATATGAACAGCTGTTGCTGTAGAAGAAATAGACAGATATGGACTTTCCCTACATCCATCCTGCACATCCCTAGCTATCTTTAATATTGTTTTTCATTTTTTATGCTCCCTATTTACCACTTTCCTATCACCACTTTTTTCTTTTCTTTTAATGAAATTAGCACGGTGGTAAGTGGTAGTAAGCAGGAGTAAGCAGGAGTAAGCCTGTTTGCATGGTGCTAAGCGATGCCTACACAGATTAAGCACTTTACCGCTGTGCAAACCCACACAAACCTGCTAACAACTGCTTAAAAGTGCCTTAATCACTCTGTATCCAACAACTCTTGTTGTCCCCAGCAACAAAACAATCAGCCCTTGCAAGTCTTGAACCCAGGACCCTGCACACCATAGCCACAGCAATTTACCCCGAAGCCATCTGAGCTGTAGACATGCTGGATGTTTTGTTCAAACATATCATTCAGTAGAGTCATTCAACAGTAGGGAAAAGGCTTATTTAAGTTAATTATGTTTTGCACACACACACACACACACACACACACACACACACACATACATACACACATATATATATATATATATATATATATATATATATATATATATATATATATATAAACTTTAATACGTAATATATATATATAGATATAGATATATATATATATATATATATATATATATATATATATATATATATAAATGTATATGTGCATTGAGATGCATATACACACACACACACACATGCACACACACGCGCGCGGACACACACACACACACACACACACACACACACACACACACACACATATGTGGACAAATATATACATAATATATATATATATATATATATAGAGAGAGAAAGAGAGAGAGAGAGAGTGAGATACATCTAAATTTATATCTACATATATGCATTCACACACATATATAGAAAAGTGAATAAATGCACACACACACACACACACACACACACACACACACACACATATATATGTATATATATATATATATATATATATATATATATATATATATATATATATATATATATATATATATATATATATATATATATATATATATATATATATATATATATATATATATATATATATATATATATATATATATATACATATATATATATATATATATATATATATATATATATATATATATATATATATATATATATATATATATATATATATATATATATATATATACATAAATGTACATACATATATAACAGCTACAAACCCATGCAATCTGAGGGTCATGTTGCTGCACCATAGAGTTCTAAATCTGAAAATGCACTAACTGGAATATTCCTTAAAATGTAACAGAGACCTGGTTAAAGGCAGCAGGAAGCTCCCCTGCACTACCAGCCTATGACTCATCCCACACCTTTTGGCTGCAGACCTTTGACTGAAGCTCCAAAGTTGGTGGTATTTCCATATTCATAAAGGATGCATACACCTCCAGAGTGGTAGACCAACTTTATGCATCACAGATCTTGCAGGGGTAGCTAACATTGGTTAAGACAGTGGTTCAGGTTGTAGCCTGCTATAGGTCCCCAAACATGTCCCAAGACTCACACATCATGTCCCTAAACACCCTGGTGATTATTACTGGCCAGCCTAACACTCTCATACTGGTTGATGTCAACTACCCCATCATTAACTGGGAAAGCTACTCATGTACTGATGCACTTGCCCATCACATTGACCTGGTGCTTACTAACATGGGCGACTGTTGCTGTACACCAATAGTCAACTCCTCCCTTGTTAGATCTGACCACAAAGTAATCTCCTTTGGAAATCCACAGCCCTCCCACCCCTCTGCACAGGTAACCACCATGAAAAGCCATTCCAAGGCTAACTATGGCCTCCTAAAAGCAGAGGTGGCTAACCTCATGGCAGCCATGCAAATGCAGACTAGTTGTATGACTGCTGAATCAAACAACAATGATCATGTACACAAATGCATGGACCCTGCCATACACAGTAGAACCAAGACCCTCACTTCCAAATCAAGGAAGCAAATTTGGTGGTCCCCAGTAATAAAGAAACTGTACAACAGAAGGAGGGAACTGATACAGAATAAGGTGAAGTCCCAAGACTGGAAACAAACCCTTATCAGCCTCAATTTAAGGTTGAGATCCCTCATCAAATATTACAAAGTTAGCTGTGAAAACAGAATTGGAGCACATAGTAAAGACAACCACAAGATCTCATACAGTTATGTAAAGAATCTCCATGGCAATACCAAGGCTTGCTCTGAGCTACTAGACAATGGTACCTCCTAGACTGAGCCAACAAATATTGCCAATATACTGACTGACATATTGAGTGCAAACCTTACCCCTCCCCCCAAAAGACCAATCACAATACCAGTGCACTGCCAGGCCCCCAGTATTACTGCTGCACAGGTTAAAACACCACTGTCCAAGGCCAAAAATACAGCTTCTATGGGACCTGACAATATCTCTGGCTGTGTTCTGCATTAACTACAAAGTAACCTGGTACCTCACCTTTGTGCCCTGTTCAAGCACAGCCTTACCTCAGCCTTTGTCCCTACTGAATTGTGCACTGCTACAATCACCCCTCTCCATTAAGGAGGTGCAACTACAGACCCTGGGAACTACCGCCCCAATTGCCTGCGCAGTCTGTTATGCAAAGCTATGGAATGCATCATCATGCACCCAATAAACAGGGATATGGGAATCTGCAGACTCATGATCCCACACTGTTTACTTTTGTGAAGGGTAGGTCATACCTGCTCAATCAACCTGGTCAACTTTTTGGAGTCAGTCACCTGAGTTGTGGATGAAGGCAAGATGGCACATACAGCCTACATTGATCTGGCCAAAGCCTTTGATAACATTCCCCACTCAGGAATCAAGCAAAACCTCACTAAGCTAGACATCAAACCGTATATCACTAGGCGGTTTGCAAACTGGGTCACAGATAGGACTCACAGTGTGGAAATAGCTGACTCCAAGTCAGACTGCTGAGCAGTCATGAGTGGAGTCCCACAGGGTTCTGTCCTGGGTCCTCTCATGTTTGGCATCAAATTCTCTGGAGTCCATGCCAACATGAAAGGAATCTGGCTGACAAAGTTTGCAGACAATTGCAAGTTAGGAGCTATTGTTAACTACTGGCATCCTACTGAAAGGCCTCACAGAGATCAATGACTGGTGTCAGAGTCATGGCCTTAAGCTCAATATCAGAAAAGGTGGTGTCATTCCCTTTCAGGAAAACCCTGTTCCCATGAATTACCACATCGATGATAGTCCCCAGAACAAAGAAGGTGTTATAAGAGATCTGGGTACACAGGTTGCCAGCAATGTCTCTTTTGACCACTACATTGCCATTGTGGTCAGAAATTCCTTCTATGTGGCACATCTCAGTACTAACACATTAGCATCCAGGAAGGAAGAGGTCATTGTCCCCCAATACCCTTCTTGACAGAGTGATACAGTTTATTTCAGCATACATATTCTGATGGAAGTGAGGTAGGTAAATGAAATGTATGTCCTCATTGTCTGACAACAATCATACCATCACAGTGATTTACCAGAGAAATTATAATAATCTGTAAAACAGACCAGAAATATGAGCAACAAACCTGAACATCCTGAAACAATCCAGCCAGTTGACAGCTATGCTCAGAACCCCTTACTGCAATGAATCTGGACCAAGGCTGAGAAAGTGGTGGGTAGAAGCTATGAAAATGAGGATGTATCTGAAGTGCAGGTGTAGGTAAGCTAACAAAGTTGCTGTAGTAACACTGTCCTGTGTTCTCTAACATATAATTAGTGAAATAGCACAAGTAATTGAATTATGAAATCTGCTATGGGTAATTACACATGTATTTTCAAATATATCAGGCATTACAGGGATGTAACAGCACTGGCAGACACCAATGTGAAAGTGCATACCCACAACCAATGTCACCACAGTCACAGTAACAAACCTATAAGTCAAGTGAACAGTAGACTATATAGACAGTGTGAAAAAATACATCATTGTTTGCTACTCACACACTAGCCCTACATATACATTCCCAATTCTCAGTGTAGTCTGAATCCTGACCTTGGTGCAGGACATGTCTCAGTCTGCCCCTACAAACACATACAGCCAATAGATCAGCAGAAACTGGAGTAGCATGCACAGTCAGATAAAGAAGGAGCCATAACACTTACATCCACTCCCTTCATACACAGCCCAAATAACATGTACACATGACATGTGTACACAATCATGACAGTCTGTTAACAATGGCCAGACATACACAGGCCTCTCACATGTACAGTTACTTCAGAATGTACAGGCTCAGGACTCAGATCTATGTCCTCTTCCCTGATATGTCTGTGGGTCTACTACATCACTGGGATGGTAGCAGGAATGACGTCAAGAAATAGTGATACTAAATACATCTGAGCCTCATTGTCATCTGAACAAAGACTAACATCATTTGGGGACAGAGGCACAAACACAGTGGTAGACTGGAGATATTGCTGTCATACATCAAGACAGTTGCAGATGTTACTGGGTTTGTTGTAATATCTTTTATGAGGAATATGAAGTCACTAATACCAATAGATGTGAGTATGTACTGACTGCATTCCCCAGAGTCCATGACTGATTTACCAAGGACACCAACTGTCTGGGGAACAGACAAAACATAATGGGCAAACATCTGGCCAGTCTGTGGACAGTGTGCCTGTGGAGAGGTATGTCAGAGACATATCACTGTCAGTCGTGAAGTCACTCACTAAATGCATGTCCACACAAACCCTGTCAATCTATCAATCCACCATGGGTCTAACAGCACTGATGACATAGAATCTGTTCATAAATCTGGGGATATGTCACCCATGCTGTTTGGCTGTCTCCACATGTTCTGTCCTGTGATGTATTGCCACCTACTGTATGTGAATCTGTAGCCCACCACCTCTGTAATGTCCCTCACACAGGCCAGGAAAAAGGCAAGGCCCACATTAAGGATTCTCCCATATGTTGGAACTAACAGCAGTGTCCAGGCCCACAGCACAATACTATGTGGGCACCTACATAGTAATATGGCCTTAGCAATACCTGATATCTGCACATCTGTACAGAGGACATACAGAAAGTAGATAGGCAACAGGATATGCATTAGTATGAATGTTTTGAAAGATAGAAGTCTAAAACTGAAAGGTTTGCCATTACTACATGATGGCAGACTTCAATGACATGTCCAAAAAACATAGTAGTCTACAGTTAATATCATAATATCATATCAATATCCAATAGGAGATGCACAAAAACATACAGCTCAAACAACAAGAACAAGATAGTCAGTACTCAGAGTCCCAGCTTTGCATGCAGAGGTGTATGGTTCAAGGACTACAATCTGCAATGTACATTTACTTGTAAAAGCAGTGTTAAAATTATTAACATAATGATACAATATGTGTTAAACTATTTTTTGTCAACCAGTGCACTGTAGTTGGTGTAACATGCAAGTGTGACTGCATATAATCTGGGATACTACTCATCTATAGAACAAATACAAAGAAAAAATATT
>NC_056744.1:174463828-174638828 GCF_019279795.1 Protopterus annectens
CTGCTCTAATTTGCCTGCTACCTATTACAAATGCTGTCTTATAAAGGTCTTTGCATGGATGTTGGTACAGCGCAACATAGAACATTGCTAACTGCTCTTGTAAATTCGACATTTCAAAATATTAAGATATCATCATGTATCTACTAATACTTTGCTATGAGCAGTGCAAATCAGCTTAGTGGAGCTGCAATTAAACAGTACAAAAAAAAAAGGACTTTTATAAATTATTGGCCTTCTCACTACCACCTTTATGAATCCTTCTAATTATGGGATAGAATTACAGACATACTCTGTGACTCTAACAAGTCATACCCCGGGATTCATGAAGCTCGGCGCAAGGCCGGCGTTAGGCTTGCGCCAACCGTGAGGCATGTAGATGGCGCAGTAGCGCCAAACGCATATTAATGAAGGCACACTGCCACCACAGCCATGTGCATAGGAAATGCGCGTGAGTGCATAGGGCGTGTCGAAGTGCCGCACGGAGGTGTGGAAATGTCAGCTGTCGACATGCAACCTAAAATGCTTGAATATAACAATTTGCCTGCAATAGTAATCACACCTGTCAATGTCTGTGGATACTGAAACATATGCAAAGCATGCAAGACAGTTCTTGCGAACACAAAATTAAGAAGCAAACACAAATGCATGGTAGGGAATATCGAGTCTCCATCCCTCGAGCAAATGACATTGAAAACCGTGTGTCCATATTCTAACGCAGTGTAGATAGTTATACCAAGTGGAAGTGAAACGCATCATGTTAGCGCGCTGCCAATACCTACGTCTAGCCCAATGGTCAGGGTTACCAGCTGTCCCACATTGTGAGGGATAGTACACAGCTGCGCAGATGTGTCCATACCAAAACCATGATAAATGTAAATATCTAGCGACCGTATGACAGAATTATATCCCACATCGCATGTAATAGTCACATACAATAGGTATGTCCGTATGTAACACACCACATGTGACAAGAAATAGAATAAGCAAGAAAAGGAGACAGAAGGAGCATATAAGCTGCCACAACAATAAGCTAACAGGTAGGCAGAAAAGAAAAGTATTATCCATAGTGCTGACCGTGGGTATGTGTAGTCCTGCAAAATCAGATTTGTGTCTGGAATATATCCCATCCTGGACATATGAAAAGGTGCACCCTACCAATGGTCAGAGCAGTTGGCCAAAATCTGCCCATATGCGGTCCAAGCCGTATTTGTCAGGATGTATCACAGTTGAACGGGTAATACCCAGGTGTACCAACCATGTCATGAAAGTTAAGTATGGGTGTGTACCTATGTGCGTGATGTACAGCAAGTGGAAGGTGAAACGTGCCAGGGTAGTCCACACAACCATACAGGTACCTGACATATGTAGTGTATGCAATGTGTTCCCTTGACTGTGTCATGGGCCATCAACCAAAGAAGTGATGGATGGAGTGTCAGGAATGTGTGTCTGGGGGGGATGGGTAATGGTATAATCCACAAAGGCAAGACTGTGTTGGATGCAGAATAGGTGAACTGGAGGTGTATGAGGGAGCAGCGGGTGAATCAGAAAGAAGCACAAAGAACAAGTATACACATCTGCGATACAACCTGACAGGCCATACTGTAGAACACAATCACACAAACATATGAATATTAAAGTGTGCAATACATATGTACAGAAACGTCACCGGCACATACCCACAGAATGGTCTGGATGGAACTGCCCATCCAAATGCAACACACCTGGATGCATAATTGAATACCCATCATACCCTCCAAAGCACACAACCCGCCCCCATACCTGAACGTCCACCAAATGCAGCCATACTCGGCCTACTAGCTTGGCGCAGCCATATCTACACATAGTGACCACTACTCATATGTAGTAGGCAGTGTCACCCTAGGCAGTGTCAGGATGGCAAACTATGTATCCCTTGCATGTAAAACCCTAACACATTTTCGTAAAGCCAAAAGAATGGATGGTATTGGTCTGGTTCAATTTTTGGATATCCCTCATGGGATAAGTAACCTGTATAAACATCAGACTGGATATCACGACACAATGTCCAGTCCTGTAGACATCCGGACACAAGTTGAATGTGCAGTAGTGGTGCACGAGACTGTTCAGCCCTAGACGGTTATGCAGAACCTACTACCCAGGATCAACCACCTTCCCATGACGCACGTCTCCCCACATGAATAATCAAGAGAATATATTGTACACATTCGCATAGTGGCACTTGGAAATAGGGTGATTAAGGCGCTCACATAAACAGGGTACCTCCTGACCCACTGTGTGAGGGAGAGTCACTGTTTGGGTAGGTGTGTCCTGACCAAGAATGATACAATGGCAAATGTCCTGTGATTGTAGGAAATAACTATGTACCATACTTCATATAACAGTTGCCTAAATCAGTCATGTCTGGATATAAAATACGTAATTCGTACAAGAAACAGAATAAGCAACTAAAGTGCTAAAGGAATAGGCTCTCAGCTAGGAAAATATTGAATGTTCTAAACCATACACTGACCGTGGGTATGTGTTGGCCTAAACAATCTGTTGTCTCCAGAATATATCCCATCCTGTACATATGAAAATGTGGCAACCCTACCAATGGTCAGAGCATTCGCACAATAACTGGCCAGCCTCTTAATCACTCACAAAGCCAGTGACCTTTGGAGAAAAGGTGTTGAATGAGAATGACTAATGACAAGAATTAAGAGTAATAGACGCATTTAACTGCAGAAAATAAGTAATAATACATATGTCTACGAATCTGTCAACACGTTCCAAGTTAATAGTACTAATATTGTAGAAGTGTCCGTGATTGTCCCTGATTTGTCATTGCCTTGTCCCTGTCACTGTTGAAATTAGTCCCCGAGTATCACAGAGGTCTGTACACATATGTACACCAAACAACTGTCACATTTGTTGACAGGACTATTGCATACCTGTAGTGAATTCATAAGTGATGTCCAGAATAATATTCATTGTATACATGAATGAATGAATGAAATAGTCAAATGTGAAGGGAAACACCAGTGGAAACCCCCCCCCACCCTGTATCATGTAGTGGAACCATCCCCCACCCTATATTATGTAGTGCTGACCTAATAATGTGCTCAGAGGTGCCCAAACCCCTGCGTCTGTAAACTCAGGTAGAATACTTAAAATCGGGACCAACTCTTTCCATGTGCTACGTCTGACATTTGAACAGGTATAGGGTAGTTCCAGTCACCAGTCGGACAAGCCTAAACCCGGACCAGCACATGAACACCTTGACATATATATATATATACATATATATATTTATATACACACACATATATATATATATATATATATATATATATATATATATATATACACACACGCAAAGATATATATGTATATATATATATATATATATATATATATATATAGATATATATATATATATATATATATGGATAGATATATATATATATATATATATATATATATATATATATATATATATGGATAGATAGATATATATACACATACAACAGTTATTGATATATACACATACACACAAAACAAATATATATGTCATTGTAGATATACACATGCACATAACTCGGTTACTTTACAGCCATTACGGGTAACATATGTTCAGACTGGGCATATGTTACTGGGAGGTCCAATAAACAAACATTTACCTCCCACACTGCCCAGCTAGGCCAGTCAGACATGCAGACAGACAATAAAGATAAATACACTGCTGCTGTCCAAAACACCAGCAGGAAAGTACCAGTGGGAGAGATCTGCAAGGTCTACACTTTAAACATGGATAACGGGGTCCCTTACGGGACACCAAAAATTCACAATACGTGTGAACCCCTGGTTATCGATGTGTGCAGGATGTAGGTGTACATGGAACAGTAGGTTGTGCAAGTGTAATAACACATGGGTTGACAAAATGTACGACATGTGTCCCGAGATGGGGAGAGTGGGCAATGTGTAGGGGTGTGTTCATACCCCAGCTGCGCTCACAGTAAGTATTTGTCATGAGTGCTTTAGAGGGGTGCCAGGTAGGGTGAATCATGGGTTTGCAATACTGGGCTTAAGTGTGCAGGTGCTGGTTGGCAGAGATGTAGTAGGCCCGCCTAGTGGAAGTCATTAATATTCCTATGTGGGCATAGCAGACGCATATACCTTCCAAACCTGAAGAGCACATCTACTGGATAGTCTGTAAACCATTGGGGGAACACATAGGGACCATATCAGTGCCGTGTACCCAATTAGCATGGACGTCCATAGTTATGAATCAGAATGTAACAAAGTCCAACTAAACACTTCCAGAACTAGTGATATTAGGTGGACTGGTGGCGGAATACAGGTAATGACTGATGACAGCATGTATGAGTCATAAACAGCATGTACCTCGACAAACGTGAATGAATGCATATGCTCTGTGACTGTCAATGTGTCTGGTTAAGAGAACCAATCATCTAAATGTGTCCCTCAGGGTGTTATGCAGTGTCCCTGATACAGTGTTCATTCTCCCCCATTGGTATGTGAGGTCTGCTAGTGATGGAAAGCGCATATTTTGCTGACCACCTTAGGTAGATGATAGCATAATAGATGTGGATTACCACCTGTTTGCCTTTGTGAGGGACACACTACTCTGGGCAGTTGTGTCCTGCAAAATGAATGTTATGGCACATGACCTGTGAGTTCGGGAAAGGAGGTCATATATTGTGTGTAGTGGTGTCATAAAATTATTTTGTTGTATCAGAAACAGCTACATGTTATAGGAAACAGTATTAGCAATTATAATACTACAAGAATAACCTTAATGTATGCAAACTGGTGAAGTAGTCAGTTTACTACTAGCTGTGGGTATGTGTTGCCTTGCCAAATGTGATAGCTCTACATATAGGTCCTATAGGGCTGCCACCATTCCAAATGGCCAAGGTGGGACCTGCTCTGTAGAAATGTCAGACGTACCAGGGTAGAACATACCTACAGCCATGCATAGTACAGAAATATACATATTAGCACAAATCAAAGCTTAGTCTAGCAGCAGTCAAGTTGCTTATGCTACTTCACATAATATATCGACGCATCATGTATACAAGAACCGTTACATGCAACTATTACAGACACATAGAATATAAGAATGTCCTCTAATCAGGAGAGTTGCAATGGCTAGAGTATTGTCACATGACACACATGCCTAATGAGGGACTGTCCCATACAAAGTGGGAAAGGTGTTACTCCTACAGTCTCCCGTCGTCCAATCTAAAAGGTGAAAAACCTACATTAGGTATGCGGTAGCATGACCTGGCAGAGAGCTGCGTTAATCAAATAACATTCACATGTCAGCATTGCAGAGTATCGGTTCCCATGTATCAGCCAGATGGGAGCAGATTGTATGAGGAACACGCATATAATATGATTATTTCACTGGACAGGCCACTGAGTCCGTACACTCGAGTGCCTGCCGTCACCTAATGGTTAGACATACCCAATACTGTAATCATGTAGTCCGATGTAATATGCATCACAAGGGATCGCACACACCCAGCGTGAGTGACAAATGTAAGCACAAATGTTGGTGAGCGAGCTGGTGTAAGCGTGTTTGTCTACCAGTATGCCAGTAGTGCACTGTTAAAGAAATTCCGAGTCTAAATGGGTATAAGGAGCTGTAACCAGAGGTCAGCAGTGCTTAACACCATGCAATCCCACGCACAACCAGTCCCACCTACTGGAATGTGCCTTACCCTCTCTGTATCCAAAGGCATCGTTCTGTCCACAAACAAAGAACCGTCCTTTGCATGTGTTGGTAGCAATACCCTGCGCACGTAGCTCATGTGAATTACCAGTACACCATGGCATATGTACAGACAATAGACCACACACATACCATACAGCACAGTCAACCAACAGTATAGCAATGTACTGGCAGATATGTCCGGACCACTGGTGTTTGCAGACCTGGCCGTCCTGTGTTTCAGTGTGTGAGCATGCCCAGTATGACTGTTACACATGTTGTCGACTGACATCACCGTCACACCGTCATGTGTTTGAGCATACCAAGTATGGTCAACTGGATCACATGTGTCACATGTCCAGATAGTCAGTACTGTGGTGCCGACCCCTGCATTCTACACTGACAGGTGGCATGCTGTGTCTGCAGGGTAGCTAATGGTCATGTGGCATTGACAGTTGCTACATTTCTGCATAGCATGGGGGGTCAGCCAACCGCATCCACAGTCCTACACAGCACAGGGGGTGGCACACATGACTCTCACATGTGTACGTTGGAAGGGGGGCACAACTTACAGTTGTACACATTTGCCACTACTGTAGTGGTATGGCAGGTACTCCATGTCAGTGTGTGGACCTACCTAAATTGCTGGTTGGAGGCATACCAGTGTACGTCAGATCCTAGCTTTAATTACCAGCATAGTGGTGTCGGACGTCCTAGCCTTCACAACCTACATCCTACTGCCTGGCCTGCTGTAGTCTGCGTGTGTCTGTGGGGGTTGGGGTCATTCATTGGGCATATCCAGAGGCCATTGTATATCATTTGTCTGTATTGGTCTACACCTGTCCAGCTGTATGGAACTTGTGTGGGCTGTATGGACACACATGATGTTCAGCCCATAACCTGCAGTGGGTTAGGACACCCTGTGTACTACTGGCTACTATTGTGACCCCGGTATGTGCTACAGATGTCATGGTGCCACTATGGACATGTACTGTCTGCTGCCCTAACATTCAGCCACCAAATTCTCTTGTATGCTCACATCCATACCATAGCAATGGGTAAATACACATTCTAATACAACTGCCAATTGTTAGGTCGATAGACTTACCTTGGGGGTGTTCCGGACCTGAGGACGGTGCTGGAGGGCTGCCTATGTTGGATGCACACAGTGCACTTCCTATACATGGCTGAGCACAGGTAGTGTCATGTTTGGCATCCATTGTACTGTGTGCGGGTCAGACAGGGTGAAATCCCTGGGTACCTACTGTGTCAGTGCATATGCCTTGTGTTGCCTCTTTGCCAAGGGCAGGTCATACTGTACATGGCCCTTTCACCTACTGGGCCCAGCTCAGGTAGTTCCTCCTCCAAGTCACACTGTGCCTGTACAGACCTTGGCATTGTTGGTGGGCCATGTGGCCCTGCCCCATGCTGTTACTGCTGCAACTGTTACTGCAGGATCAGATTGTGTAGCATAGCAAACACCATAATAATTTGTGTGCATGTAGCTAGTGAATACTGCAGGGCTCCACCGGATGTGTCCAGATACCAGAACTGTGATCTGAGCATCCCAAACACATGCTCAATTATATGTCTTGCCTGTGCATCTGCCTCATTATATTGTGATTGTTCAAGTGTGTGTGCATTGCTGATGGGTGTCATCAGCCATGACGCCAGTGGTTACCCAGCATCCCACACTAGGAGACTGTAGGGGATGTCCATATTGGTAAAGGTGTGGTACAGCTGCGTCAGATGCCATATATCAGAATCATCATAGCTTCCAGGGCAGACAGCACACACATTCAGTTTAATGCCCTGGCCATCGCATATGGCCTAGCTGTTGGAGGGTATGCCCCTGCAGTTAATGTAGGCCCTACCCCACTCACCGGGTGGTGCTTTGATGCGTACGTGCGTGCAGGCTATAGCACCCAGTACCCCAGGGTAGTCAGCCATGTGGTGGAAGAGATGCATATTGCTGGTCTACTAATCACATGTGTTGAGGACATGTACGTGCTCACTAGCATGTGTTGACATGGCTTCTGTGAACTGGTGCAATACTTTGGATGCAGATGCCTGTGAGATCCCCATGATATCCCCAGTTGTGCTTTGGGAGGTACCTGTGGCTAGTATACCTAGGCCAACACATACCATGGTATCCACTGTGATGGGTTTCCCTCTGCCTGTTTGATGTGTCAAGTGTGGCCGGCACAGGTCAACAAGCCGCTGTAGGAGGTCTCTATCCACCCCATAGCCCTCCACTATCCCCATTCATGTAGCCCCTGGTAAGTCACTCTGGGTCTGTAAAGTCTTATGTCACCCCACTAAGGGTTGTTCGGAAGCATACACATCCTCACCACCCAGAGCCTCCTGCACCTGTTGATCTATGTTGCCTGCTGCAGCCCTTCTCATTTGGTTGGACTGTGTTGTGAAATGTCCCCGCATGTATACACCAGTGGTGTAGAGTGTGGAAGAAACCTGTGTGTATGCTGCTTGCTCACATTACCGTAGTGTTCTGGTGTGGGCTGGCCATGTAATCTGCTGATTGTGCTGATCATCACCTGTTTGTGCAGCCTGTTCACCCTGACTACCCCACTACTGCTTTTGTCCCTCCCAATATCACCAGGCAGGTATAGACACACCCCTAGCTTAGGCGTGCTAAGGCAGGAGCAATCCCGAGGCACAGGTCTCCAATGTACATACAGTATGCTTGACCCCCCCCCCTCCCATGCTTTCATCTATATTCGAGCCCTGCACCCGGCTATCTACACACCTACACTCCAGGGATCTGCATCACATCCTGGGGATGAATGTGATTCACTACTGTCAACCTCATCTGCATAGTATAGTCTTCTATTGCATAGTTATATGACCCATACCAAACCTCCAAATTAATAATCACTGCTTACTGTCGCTCAGATCTGTACACAACTGGTTAAAGGTGCCTTACTATCACCGTATTCGATGTCCCTTTGTCTTCCCAGCAACAAAATAACCAGTGTCTACATGACTAGAACCCAGGACCCTGCACACCACAGACGATGTGCTTTACCACTACGCCATGGCAGATATACATACATCCAAGGTGATCACGTACAGATCATCCAGCACAAACATTCAATAGTGCTAATGTCCACATACATATATGTATATATCTATGTCTATCTATCTATATCTACATATATCATATATATATATATATATATATATATATATATATATATATATATATATACATATATACATATATATTATGTATATGTATATATATATATATATATATATATATATATATATATATATATATATATATATATATATATATATACATACATACACGCACATATACATATATGCACATACGTAGATATTGCATTTATATCACAACAGTGGACCACATGACACCAAAGCATTAGACAAGAATGAAAAGGAAACTACATGTGCCACCTGCATTATGTAGTGTTGTTACTATCAAGGCAAGTGTGTTTCGTTGCGACACACTGGTCAGACTGTATTAAGGGTAAGAGTAGGGCTGCTGACATTTACTCACCAGACCTATTGGCGAATGTATGTGTTGACAACCCAATGTCTTGGCCGATTATGCAAGCTGTGGACACTATATAGGAAAGCAACAAAACACACTCAACACATCCTGAAGTTAGCCACCCACAGATACCAACGCATAGGGTATGACTGCCAAACACACACACCTGCCATGTCTTGGAATCGAGCACCTACCTGTCGATTCTATTGCACTACAGCATTACACAGTAACAGAACATGCTACCGAGATTACTAGATCATAGCACTCCCAGAGGCATACTTCTAGGTGGGTGACATCATCAGCAAAGGCAAAGATGCCAATAGGGAGAGTACGGAGAGTGAGCTGTCTAAAAACATTACTCTGTCCCCAGGCAGCTGGAAACACACACACACGGCAGGGCTGGGAGTAGAACATAGACCTGACTAACTTATCACACTACAGCATTACACAGTTACAGAACGTGCTACCGAGATTACTGGGTCACAGCACTCCCAGAGGCATACTTCTAGGTGGGTGACATCATCAGCAAAGGCAAAGATGCCGATAGGGAGTGTACAGAGAGTGAGCTGTCTAAAAACATTATTCTGTCCCCAGGCAGCTGGAAACACACACACACACACACACACACACACACACATGGCATGGCTGGGATTAGAACATAGACCTGACTACCTTATCACACTACAGCATTACGCAGTTACAGAGCGAGTTACCTGGATCACAGCACTCCCAGAGGCATACTTCTAGGTGGGTGACATCATCAGCAAAGGTAAAGACACTGATAGGGAGTGTACGGAGAGTGAGCTGTCTAAAAACATTATTTTGTCCCCAGGCAGCTGGAAACACGCACACAAATGGCAGGGTTGGGATTAGAACATAGACTTGACTACTTTATCACACTACAGCATTACACAGTTACAGAATGCGTTACTGAGATTATCGGATCACAGCACTCCCAGAGGCATACTTCTAGGTGGGTGACATCATCAGTAAAGGCAAAGACGCTGATAGGGATTTTACGGAGAATGAGCTGTCTAAAAACATTACTCTGTCCCCAGGCAGCTGGATACAAACAGACACATGGCAGGGCTGGGATTAGAACATAGACCTGACTACCTTATCACACTACAGCATTACACAGTTACAGAACGCGCTACCGAGATTACTGGATCACAGCACTCCCAGAGGAATACTTCTAGGTGGGTGACATTATCAGCAAAGGCAAAGACACCAATAGGGATTGTATGGAGTGTGATCAGTCTAAAAGCATATTAGTGTCCCAAGGCAGACGGAGATGAACACATGACAGTGGTGGGAGCAGGACAACTGGCTATCTACAGAGCACTAGTAAAACACTACATAGATACGAGATGTGCCACAGACAGTACACCTTTCAAGACAGTCAATATGACCTTCTAGGAATGCAGACATTGACATGGATGCTGGCAGTTACGGTGTACATACCTGTGAACCAGTGTGTTAAATTTAGGAATCCATCCTGAAGTGGGGTATGGCCATCTGATGCTTGGATGACCACTGTCACTATACAGGATAACAATGGTCATGCCCATACACAGGGGCACACAACCGACACAAGGTGTCACTGGGCATGCTCACACAGTAGCACACATCAGTCTGGAATGCACTATGCGTCCATCTACACAACGGCATACTGGGCATGCTCACACACTTAGGAGCAAAGGGCTGTCTTGTATGCACACAGATTCTAAACAGTGAAGGGCACAGTGTATCGATAGTCATCATTGCTAGCATGAACGCTGTACGACATATGTCTGACACCGGTCTTCTACACAATGTCTGCTGCTGTCCATCACCTTAGCTGTACCAATCTAAACCTGGCACACTAATACCACCCCTGGTGTTGTTCTGGCAGGAGTGGGTACTTCGCACATGTAGTACCATACATAGACGAAGAACCTAAGACCAGGTAAACACCCTGACACCTACAGGACCACTGCATTGTATGTGTATGCTAAATAGTGCTAGATGTGTAGCGTTCGTAATCATAGCTGCCGATCTAGATCCATCAGTGGGGAATACTGACATCTGTGCAGTGAGGAACACCTGGCATAAGGCTCAGTTGTGCACAATAGCACTACCACTGTATACCTCAGATACAGACATGTGGGCCATAAGACCATTACGGACCGCTCCAGGTGTTAGTGTTCCCACATATATGAAGGCCACTCACATGTACTGACCAGTACACTCTCAAAAGCCATCACAGATGTGTCAGGTGCAGATCCCAGTGATAAATGCCGCACTGTAGAATGTAGCCCTCACACATCACCATGTCCTTGGACCAGCAACACACATCCATACATTAGTACAACACCATGTTACTCATGACTAGTGGACTGTACCTAGCTCTACAGCAACTGTGCAGACTACCCATGTACTGACAGGGTTCCATCATGTGTTATGCAATGCACTGATACCACTATTCATCACCAGGTCTGCTGTACACATAACAGGGGACCTGGGTCTTATACAGCTGTAACAGATAACTGTTGCTGTACACCTGGCAACACACCCATGTTTTGATGTGACATACATGTAACCACCGTGGATATGTACATGCCACACACACACACACACACACACACACACACACACACACACACACACACACACACAAAACACATATGTACATAGCATAGCTAATGCTGTCCTTCATGCAGACACATGGCTACAGTGATTACACGCTTGCACATGGAAGGTAGGTCCATGGCTGTTCAATGCTAACAGTACATAAGGTTGCAATGTAGACTGTTAACATTCCCTCTGTACTGGTTAGCCATGACAACTATCATAGCATACAACAGTCCATGTGTCATGTATGTCACACATGTTTACCAATTGCAATGCATACAAACATGGCTACATGACAGGAATGTGGGACCTATACACATGTACATGTAGTGGTGTGCATTCAGCTACCATGCATGAGCAGTAGCTGATGTTTGCAGTTTATCTGTGTCCGACTACAACTAGTGGTTGCAATGCAGTCCCATCATTGACACCTGTATATGGTGAAATACTGACAATACGGTAAGATGTACATCAGGTATGGATGGATGTGTGTACATAAAGTGGTGGGCCACCTTTGCAGATGGATGTTTGCTGAAGACAGCTCATAGGTGTGTCACAAGCCATCCTACCATAACATGTGCAAAAAGTAAGCTATGTTTCCGGTAACTGAAGGTGAAGATATACAACCTACACAGCGGTCAGGGTGTCACTGACTGTAAAGCAGTTGACACCTGTATCACTTAAGTCCTCCCATGTGCGTATAGCAGCACACTTGCCGAAGATAGCATCGGTACACATTGTAATGCGGGCAATACTGCTGCATGTCTGTCAGACATATCAGAAGATAGCAGGTGTTTGTTGCACAGTACTGCCATGTGTGTTTACCTGTGTGACCATATATGCCATGTATGGTGGGGAATACATCCTAATTGTTACACACCCCTGTACACTGTTGTAGAGATCTGTACATACTGCAGTGTAGACAGCAAGACATAGGCAGGGGTGGTGTGTGTATCACACATGTTAGCTATCTGTATGTGCATGACATGTGGACAACAGTGTGTGTATGTGTATGTATGTATGGCTGTCTGGTGCATGGAGTGAGGATGTATGCTATCATTGAGAACAGATAGGGCCCCAACTCCCTCAAGGTGATGCAATCTACTACCCTGTTGATGCAGTCAGTCTTACGCATTACTGACTACCTGTACATGTTCATTCTCTGTGTCGCGTCATGTGGGTGCACAGTACTGTAATGCTTATTAGCACATAGGCAGGGGTACTCACCTCAACACTATCAAGTGTGTGTTACAGTGTTGTTGACCCCGTGTGTGTGGGTGTGTTACTGTGTGTGTCTGTGTATGTCTGTGTGTGTTCACATCCTGTAATGTGACAGTGTTTTACTGCTACACAGTAAGTCCTCATGCTATCAACTGGCACCTACCCTTGACATCAGCTAGACCACAGTGTAAACCCCCCGCACTATGTAGCTGTACCTGTGAAGTCACCTGGTATGTATGTCCTGTCTCTAGCCACTGTAGCCTAGTACACAGCTCACATGCTCCTGGATCAGTAAGTGTGTAGAGATCTATGGAATGTCAGCCTTTCTAACAGTGAGGTAGAGGCTACGTATAGCATGCTGGTATTGCCATCCATGCCTGTGAGTACTCCACATTTACACATGTGAAACTGGAAACACTGGTACTTAATGACACATGCAATTAGACCTTAAGGAGGGAAGCAGGGCATCCTTACCAACATGCTGTTACTGTTGTTACCAAGACACATACTGTGAACATAAAACAATGCATTCTAACCGCAAACACTGTTACATAATGGCACATGCAATTAAACCTTCAGGAGGGATGCAGGGCATCATTACCAACATGCTGTGACTGTTGTTACCAATACACATGCTGTGAACATAAAACAATGCAGTCTAATCCTGTACTACATGGTATGTCTGCTGCAGTACACAACAATTGTAATATACAACTATCTCACTATTCTGTTCACCCTGTGCATCAGCCAATATGAGCATGTCCCTGCACCGATGGTGTGGATGACAGGGATGCAGCGCAGGCATCATCATATGCACAGGGTGATAATGTTTGCCAGGGGCCTAGGCTGCACCAGTGGATGACATCATAGGTTCATAGGTTTATAGGTTTATACTAGGCTATCTGCCCCAAGGCATTTATAAGCCTAGCCCAAATTTTTCTGGGTTACGCCATCCCTTAGATGAAAAAATACTGTACCCATTAGTTTGTTGTGCCTCTGTCCAGCAGTGACACAGAGATGATTCTCGGGGTAAACCTACGATCTCCCATCCACAGGTCAAGATTTCTCTTGAACAGAGCCAGCAAGGTGCTCTGCCTCACATGGACCGGGACTCTATTCCACAGCATAGGGAGTCTCTGAGTGATAAATCTATCCCTCCAGCACATCCTATTTATATCCGTGCTAAGGTTTAAGTTGCTTGCTCTAGTGGTTTTGGTGTATTTGGATTTTTTGAGGTGGAGCATGTCCATTAATTCTGGGTTGGACATGGCCTTGTATGTCAGGCACATGTCACCTCTGAGCAGACGGTATGCGACTGAATAGAGCTGGAGTTTCTTCAATCTGGCAGCATATGACAGATTTTGGAGTCCCTTTATCCTTTTGGTGAGGAACTTTTGGGGTCTCTCCAATTGCTGCAGATGTCGGGCGAGATACATCCCGAATGGGACATTGTACTCGATCATTGGTCTAATAAGTGAAGAGTACAGGGGAACAATGACCTCACTAGATCTGGATGTGAATCCCTTCATGATCAGGTGGGCAGTGTAGAAGGTCTTTCTAACCACTTTAGCAACGTGAGTGTCAAAAGAAAGGCCACTGTCAACCTGGGTCCCCAGGTCCCTGATAACCTCTTCTGTGCTTAGTGGATTGCCACCTATATGGTAGCTTGGGGTTACCTTGTTTTTCCCGAAGGGTATGGCTATACATTTTTTGGCGTTTAACTTCAGGCCATGGCTCTGTCACCAGCTATCTGTTTCCCTGAGTCCCTTCTGAAGGATATCCATGTCCGATGCACTTTCCACTATGGCGCCCAGTTTGCAGTCGTCTACAAACTTTGTCAGCCAAAGTCCTCCCATGTTGGCCTGTACTTCTGAGAAGTAGATGCCGAACAATAGGGGGCCAAGGACCGAGCCCTGTGGGACACCACTTGTGACCGGCTTGGAGTCTGACATAGCGCCAGCAACTCTAACCCTATGGGTTCTGTCCTTAAGCCAGTTTGCAACCCATCTTGTGACATATGGGTTTACATTTAAGCTGGTAAGTTTTTCTACAACACCCGAGTGGGGTATTGTGTCGAAAGCCTTTGCAAGGTCAAGGTAGGCTGTATGGACTGCCTTTCCCTCATCAATGGCCTTGGTGACTGTTTCGAAGAAGTCGACCAAGTTCAAAAGGCATGATCTTCCCTTGACGAAGCCAAACTGGGTCAGGTCCAATGTCTGCAAGTCCCCTATATCTTTGTTTATGAGCTCCATTATGATCCTCTCCATAGCTTTGCAGACTAGACTTGTTAAGCTTATGGGGCGGTAATTACCAGGGTCCATAGAGGCACCGCCTTTGTGGAGTGGGACCACAGTTGCCGTACGCCACTCCTTGGGCACGTATCCTGTGGTAAGGCTGAGATTAAACAGCTGCCTTATGTGCGGGTTTAATTCCTCATTTAGATCGTATAGCACACAGCCGGGGACACCATCCGGTCCCATTGATGCTGTGTATTTAGCTTTAGAGAGAGCAGCTTTCACCTGCGCATTTGAGATGTCTGGGAGGCTGCACTCCACTGGGATAGTTATCTCTCCTTTAGGGGGGGAGGGGGGTGAAGTTTGCACTGAACCTGTCTGCCAGTATGTTGGCAATGTCTGTGGGTTCAGTGATTTTTGTATCATTTTGGACTAATTCTGAGCATATCTGGGAGTTTCCACCCAGGTTCCTTACATAGCTGAAAAAGGCCTTATGATTGTCCTTTGAATCCATGGCAATTTTTCTCTCAAAATTGGCCTTAGTTGATTTTATGAGTGCTCGTATTTTTTTACTAATAATGATCAGGGGTGACTTCCCTTTTATGGATTTTGTTCTATCATGTAATAGCTTTCTCCTCTTATTGTAAAGTTTGTTAATGGCTGAGGTCCACCAGACTGGACGTTTGCCCTTTGTGGAAAGAGTCTTGGTTTTATTTGGGATTGCCTGATCCATGCAGTCCTGGAGGTATTCATAGAAGGCATTTGTAAGGGCTTCCGCAGCTTGGGTTGTGGTTTCCACTGGCTAATGGGCCTTGAAGGATACCACACCAGTCTTGAGTAGTGTGAAGTTTGCTTTAGAGAAGTTCTTCACTGTGGTCTTTTTTGTTTAGGGTGGGGGCGGGATGTGGATTTCCAGTGAGATTAGTTTATGATCAGATCTCACCAATGAGGGATATACTTCCGGTGTGGAGCATTTTGTCCCCGTGTTTGTGATAATGAGATCTAGTATATTTTCTCCTCTCGTGAGAACAGTGACTAGCTGTTCCATGGCATTTGAATTTATGAACTCCAGGAACCGTTGGGCTAGAAAGTTAGGGCTTGAGTAATGTTCCCAGTCTATATTCAGGTAGTTGAAGTCACCCAATATGATGGTGTTTGGAGATACATTTATACCCTCCAGTGTCTCAGGAAGGCTGTGTGGGGTTCCTGAGTTTGAGAGGGTGGCCTGTAGCATGCTACAATTTGTAGAGCAGTTTTGCCTATGGTTAGTTGCACCTGGATGGTTTCCGAAGCTTTGTGCATTGCCACCAACCTGGAGGTGTGGGTATCCTTTATGAATATGGATACACCCCCTCCTTTTGTGGTGTGGTCCGGGTTTTGGGGCCGGAACGCATGATATGAGGTAAAACCTAATAGTGTCCGGGTGCTCTCAGGAGCCTTGAACCAGGTTTCAGTTACAGCACAGACATCAATGTTCTCCATACTGAGAAGGGCCTCGAGTGCGTGCATTTTGAGATTTAGACTTCTGGCATTGAGCAGCATTACCCTCAGTTTCTTCCCATTTTTGTTTTCTAGGGTGGTAGGTTTAGAATTTGAGCCTTGCCTAAAAAAGGCACTATGGGGGTGGCAAGAGTCTTAGCCAATATCCGGACTCCCAGGGGTGACAGGTGCAAGCCGTCCCTTGCGAAGCAGCGTGGCTTGTCAAGCATGTCATCCCAGGCAGACAGACACTGGATCCCCTTTGAATGACACCAGACATTAAGCCAATTGTTAAAGCTGATCATCTTGTCTCTATATTGTGGCATCATTCTTGGTGAAGGAAGGATACTGCTCAGGGTTAGGGTCATACCTGCCTGGGCTACATAATCAGAGAGCTCCTCTATGTCTCTTTTTATGTAGTGCAGGGAGGTACATCTCAGGTCGTTCACACCAGCATGGACAATGACTGAGTCATATTTGTACTTGCCGTGGAGTGACCTGAGTGCTTGTGTTATGTGGCGGATTCTAGCGCCCGATAGGCAGCTTACTGTGACCCTCTCCTTGTTCAGCCTGGTGAGTGAGACGTCAGTGTGTCTGACTATGGAGTCACCTATGACAAGTATGTTTGGTGTTGTATTTGGCCTTAAGGGCTGTGACTGCTTTGCACACTGCTTTTGTGGTTTATGTGTTGCTTGTGGGGTGTCTTGAGGTAGCAGTTGTTTGGGTGTCTGCTTTGGAGGCCTCTGCTGTTTAGGTAAATTTTTACTCAGAGCCTCCGAGTATGTCTTTGTGTGTTTATGTGTTTGATTCAGTGGTGTGGTAGCATTATGTGAGGCTGGTTTTGTGGTGTGTGTAGTTGTCTTCTCCTCCTGTCTGGTCTTGCCAGTCCTGAGTTGAGAGAGCTCAGCCTCCAGTTTGGCTAAATAGCTGCATCTCTGCAAGTATTTGTGTTATGTGGGAGGAGGAGAGGGTTGTCTGTGTACATGAGGCAGTTATAACATTGCCTCAAGATTCCCAGATTCACCAGCTGGACTGGAGAGGAGATTGACAACTGACCTTTGGACATGCTAGAATAATATTGGGAATTCCTTAATAATTGAAAACAAGGGCCAGTGGGGAGTGAGGGTGTAGTGCTTTTAATTTTTAGTGCTGACTTATATAATTGCTTTAGTGAGCAAGTGCCAGGTAACTTGAGTGCAATGTGTTACAAGTAACTAAATGCAAAAACGACAAACAGTAACTTTCTTTCAAGTGAAACAAGGAAATAAGTACAGTAAGCAATGCAGATATCACTAGTGATCCACAGAAGCGCTGAGAAGCCGCGTATTAGGTGGAATTAGGTTCCAGGGAAATAACAAGCAAACAAATAACAAGCATATAAACAAAGCTAGATTCAGCAGGCCTGGATCTAGTCTATGCTAGAGCAAACAAGGTGTACCAATTTCAGTAAAATACAGTTCAAATATTCACGCACTATAAACCTTTAACCAGAAATTCCCAGCTCAGAAGGGCAGAGTCCAGCCTCTTCTCCCACAAGAGTGCAGACCACGAACCTTCTTAATGTAAAATAACTGGCCTGAAGCCCAAGTGCCTAAACCAGAACTAATACACTTGGACACTGGGCTCTCAATCAGCAGTTCCCAACTTAGAAGGATGAAAGCTACCTGTCCTGCCACCACAGTGCTTGCGGCAAACCTTCCTAATGTAAAACAACTGGTCTGAAGCCCAAGTGCTTAATCCAAAAGACTTAGAATGATAGCTACACTTTAATCAAGTTACAACCAAGCAGTAATAAATACAATTGAATACTTTAGATAATGTCTGGATTAGTGCTCAAGTTACACAAACAAAGCTAGATCCAGCAGGCCCGAATCCAGTCTATGCCACAGCAAACAAGGCGCACCAACTTCAGTAAGAAGCAGTTCAGATATGCATGCACTATAAGCCTTTAACCAGAAATTCCCAGCTCAGAAGGGCAGAGTCCAGCCTCTCCTCCCACAAGAGTTCAGACCATGAACCCTCTTAATGTAAAATAACTGGCCTGAAAGCCCAAGTGCTTAAACCAGAATTAATACACTTTTAGAATAACAGACACTGAGCCCTCAATCAGCAGTTCCCAACCTAGAAGGATGTAAGCTACCTGTTCTGCCACAACAGTGCAGACCACAAACCCTCTCAGTGCAAAACAACTGGTCTGAAGCCTAAGTGTTTAAACCAAAAGGCTTAGAATGAGTTACACCAAGCAGTAGTAAATACAACTGAGTATTTTTAAGATGATGCAAAAGTAAAATGAAGTAGGTAGAAACACAAGTACAGTAAAAGCAGATGAATTTTTTTTTTTTATCTGAACAAGTGCTGAGATCAAAGAAACAGATTTGAGTGCTGAAACTAGAAAACTGGCTAGTTATAAGAAAAAAAAAACAAGCTAGAAGGCTTCCCACAAACACAGAAGGGCTTGGGGGCTCAGAAGCCTGCAAATAGTCTATAGCACTTAACAGGAAAGGCAGGAAATAAGCTTTTTTTTTTGTCTGTTTTCCAGATGCTCTCTTTGTACACAGTAGGAGTGCCTGAAATCAGAATATGATCTCACTGCACTCAGTTGAGTGAGCAAATGAGATGAGCCCAGAGGCAGGCTGAGGGGCGGGCAGTTTCAAGGCTACTAAGATTAACACCAAAACAAAAACTGGAAGGGTGGGTGGGAATAACTGAAGAGCAGAAAAACTGCCAGTTCAGTTAAATATTCCTTCAACAAAGTTTAAATCAAATTAAATACTGTATTTTTTTTTTTAAAAAGTGCAGATAAAGGTACTTAAATTCTCTTATACGTCCAGTTGAATATAACCAAGTTCTTAGCCAGCCAAAGCTGAGGTTTTTAAGCAGAAAATATTTCACAATGCACCACTTAACTAGGCAAGGACAGGAAATCAAAGAATGTGGCTACCCCCACACCTGTAATTACTAGCAAATACTAAAATTCAGCAAACACTAGCTTCTGTTCAAGTTACTAAAGAGCAGAAAAACTGCCAGTTCAGTTAAATATTCCTTCAACACAGTTTAAATCAAATTAAATACTGTATTTTTTTTTTAAAAAGTGCAGATAAAGGTACTTAAATTCTCTTATACGTCCAGTTGAATATAACCAAGTTCTTAGCCAGCCAAAGCTGAGGTTTTTAAGCAGAAAATATTTCACAATGCACCACTTAACTAGGCAAGGACAGGAAATCAAAGAATGTGGCTACCCCCACACCTGTAATTACTAGCAAATACTAAAATTCAGCAAACACTAGCTTCTGTTCAAGTTACTAAAGAGCAGAAAAACTGCCAGTTCAGTTAAATATTCCTTCAACACAGTTTAAATCAAATTAAATACTGTATTTTTTTTTTTTTAAAGTGCAGATAAAGGTACTTAAATTCTCTTATACGGCCAGTTGAATATAACCAAGTTCTTAGCCGGCCAAAGCTGAGGTTTTTAAGCAGAAAATATTTCACAATGCACCACTTAACTAGGCAAGGACAGGAAATCAAAGAATGTGGCTTTCCCGATACCTGTAATTACTAGCAAATAACAAAATTCAGCAAACACTAGCTTCTGTTCAAGTTACTAAAGAGCAGAAAAACTGCCAGTTCAGTTAAATATTCCTTCAACACAGTTTAAATCAAATTAAATACTGTATTTTTTTTTTTAGAAAAAGTGCAGATCAAGGTACTTAAATTCTCTTATACGTCCAGTTGAATATAACCAAGTTCTTAGCCGGCCAAAGCTGAGGTTTTTAAGCAGAAAATATTTCACAATGCACCACTTAACTAAGCAAGGACAGGAAATCAAAGAATGTGGCTACCCCCACACCTGTAATTACTAGCAAATAACAAAATTCAGCAAACACTAGCTTCTGTTCAAGTTACTAAAGAGCAGAAAAACTGCCAGTTCAGTTAAATATTCCTTCAACACAGTTTAAATCAAATTAAATACTGTATTTTTTTTTTTAAAAGTGCAGATAAAGGTACTTAAATTCTCTTATACGTCCAGTTGAATATAACCAAGTTCTTAGCCGGCCAAAGCTGAGGTTTTTAAGCAGAAAATATTTCACAATGCACCACTTAACTAGGCAAGGACAGGAAATCAAAGAATGTGGCTACCCCCACACCTGTAATTACTAGCAAATAACAAAATTCAGCAAACACTAGCTTCTGTTCAAGTTACTAAAGAGCAGAAAAACTGCCAGTTCAGTTAAATATTCCTTCAACACAGTTTAAATCAAATTAAATACTGTATTTTTTTTTTTAGAAAAGTGCAGATAAAGGTACTTAAATTCTCTTATACGTCCAGTTGAATATAACCAAGTTCTTAGCCGGCCAAAGCTGAGGTTTTTAAGCAGAAAATATTTCACAATGCACCACTTAACTAGGCAAGGACAGGAAATCAAAGAATGTGGCTACCCCAACACCTGTAATTACTAGCAAATAACAAAATTCAGCAAACACTAGCTTCTGTTCAAGTTACTAAAGAGCAGAAAAACTGCCAGTTCAGTTAAATATTCCTTCAACACAGTTTAAATCAAATTAAATACTGTATTTTTTTTTTTTAAAAAAGTGCAGATAAAGGTACTTAAATTCTCTTATACGTCCAGTTGAATATAACCAAGTTCTTAGCCGGCCAAAGCTGAGGTTTTAAGCAGAAAATATTTCACAATGCACCACTTAACTAGGCAAGGACAGGAAATCAAAGAATGTGGCTACCCCACACCTGTAATTACTAGCAAATAACAAAATTCAGCAAACACTAGCTTCTGTTCAAGTTACTAAAGAGCAGAAAAACTGCCAGTTCAGTTAAATATTCCTTCAACACAGTTTAAATCAAATTAAATACTGTATTTTTTTTTTTTAAAAGTGCAGATAAAGGTACTTAAATTCTCTTATACGTCCAGTTGAATATAACCAAGTTCTTAGCCGGCCAAAGCTGAGGATTTTAAGCAGAAAATATTTCACAATGCACCACTTAACTAGGCAAGGACAGGAAATCAAAGAATGTGGCTACCCCCACACCTGTAATTACTAGCAAATAACAAAATTCAGCAAACACTAGCTTCTGTTCAAGTTACTAAAGAGCAGAAAAACTGCCAGTTCAGTTAAATATTCCTTCAACACAGTTTAAATCAAATTAAATACTGTATTTTTTTTTTTTTAAAAAGTGCAGATAAAGGTACTTAAATTCTCTTATACGTCCAGTTGAATATAACCAAGTTCTTAGCCGGCCAAAGCTGAGGTTTTTAAGCAGAAAATATTTCACAATGCACCACTTAACTAAGCAAGGACAGGAAATCAAAGAATGTGGCTACCCCCACACCTGTAATTACTAGCAAATAACAAAATTCAGCAAACACTAGCTTCTGTTCAAGTTACTAAAGAGCAGAAAAACTGCCAGTTCAGTTAAATATTCCTTCAACACAGTTTAAATCAAATTAAATACTGTATTTTTTTTTAAAAAAGTGCAGATAAAGGTACTTAAATTCTCTTATACGTCCAGTTGAATATAACCAAGTTCTTAGCCGGCCAAAGCTGAGGTTTTTAAGCAGAAAATATTTCACAATGCACCACTTAACTAGGCAAGGACAGGAAATCAAAGAATGTGGCTACCCCCACACCTGTAATTACTAGCAAATAATAAAATTCAGCAAACACTAGCTTCTGTTCAAGTTACTAAAGAGCAGAAAAACTGCCAGTTCAGTTAAATATTCCTTCAACACAGTTTAAATCAAATTAAATACTGTATTTTTTTTTTAAAAGTGCAGATAAAGGTACTTAAATTCTCTTATACGTCCAGTTGAATATAACCAAGTTCTTAGCCGGCCAAAGCTGAGGTTTTTAAGCAGAAAATATTTCACAATGCACCACTTAACTAGGCAAGGACAGGAAATCAAAGAATGTGGCTTCCCCGACACCTGTAATTACTAGCAAATAACAAAATTCAGCAAACACTAGCTTCTGTTCAAGTTACTAAAGAGCAGAAAAACTGCCAGTTCAGTTAAATATTCCTTCAACACAGTTTAAATCAAATTAAATACTGTATTTTTTTTTTTTAAAAGTGCAGATAAAGGTACTTAAATTCTCTTATACGTCCAGTTGAATATAACCAAGTTCTTAGCCGGCCAAAGCTGAGGTTTTTAAGCAGAAAATATTTCACAATGCACCACTTAACTAAGCAAGGACAGGAAATCAAAGAATGTGGCTACCCCCACACCTGTAATTACTAGCAAATAACAAAATTCAGCAAACACTAGCTTCTGTTCAAGTTACTAAAGAGCAGAAAAACTGCCAGTTCAGTTAAATATTCCTTCAACACAGTTTAAATCAAATTAAATACTGTATTTTTTTTTAAAAAGTGCAGATAAAGGTACTTAAATTCTCTTATACGTCCAGTTGAATATAACCAAGTTCTTAGCCGGCCAAAGCTGAGGTTTTTAAGCAGAAAATATTTCACAATGCACCACTTAACTAGGCAAGGACAGGAAATCAAAGAATGTGGCTACCCCCACACCTGTAATTACTAGCAAATAACAAAATTCAGCAAACACTAGCTTCTGTTCAAGTTACTAAAGAGCAGAAAAACTGCCAGTTCAGTTAAATATTCCTTCAACACAGTTTAAATCAAATTAAATACTGTATTTTTTTTTTTAAAAGTGCAGATAAAGGTACTTAAATTCTCTTATACGTCCAGTTGAATATAACCAAGTTCTTAGCCGGCCAAAGCTGAGGTTTTAAGCAGAAAATATTTCACAATGCACCACTTAACTAGGCAAGGACAGGAAATCAAAGAATGTGGCTACCCCCACACCTGTAATTACTAGCAAATAACAAAATTCAGCAAACACTAGCTTCTGTTCAAGTTACTAAAGAGCAGAAAAACTGCCAGTTCAGTTAAATATTCCTTCAACACAGTTTAAATCAAATTAAATACTGTATTTTTTTTTTAAAAAGTGCAGATAAAGGTACTTAAATTCTCTTATACGTCCAGTTGAATATAACCAAGTTCTTAGCCGGCCAAAGCTGAGGTTTTTAAGCAGAAAATATTTCACAATGCACCACTTAACTAAGCAAGGACAGGAAATCAAAGAATGTGGCTACCCCACACCTGTAATTACTAGCAAATAACAAAATTCAGCAAACACTAGCTTCTGTTCAAGTTACTAAAGAGCAGAAAAACTGCCAGTTCAGTTAAATATTCCTTCAACACAGTTTAAATCAAATTAAATACTGTATTTTTTTTTAAAAAAGTGCAGATAAAGGTACTTAAATTCTCTTATACGTCCAGTTGAATATAACCAAGTTCTTAGCCGGCCAAAGCTGAGGTTTTTAAGCAGAAAATATTTCACAATGCACCACTTAACTAGGCAAGGACAGGAAATCAAAGAATGTGGCTACCCCACACCTGTAATTACTAGCAAATAACAAAATTCAGCAAACACTAGCTTCTGTTCAAGTTACTAAAGAGCAGAAAAACTGCCAGTTCAGTTAAATATTCCTTCAACACAGTTTAAATCAAATTAAATACTGTATTTTTTTTAAATAGTGCAGATAAAGGTACTTAAATTCTCTTATACGTCCAGTTGAATATAACAAAGTTCTTAGCTGGCCAAAGCTGAGGTTTTTAAGCAGAAAATATTTCACAATGCACCACTTAACTAGGCAAGGACAGGAAATCAAAGAATGTGGCTACCCCCACACCTGTAATTACTAGCAAATAATAACATTCAGCAAACACTAGCTTCTGTTCAAGTTACTAAAGAGCAGAAAAACTGCCAGTTCAGTTAAATATTCCTTCAACACAGTTTAAATCAAATTAAATACTGTATTTTTTTTTTTAAAAGTGCAGATAAAGGTACTTAAATTCTCTTATACGTCCAGTTGAATATAACCAAGTTCTTAGCCGGCCAAAGCTGAGGTTTTTAAGCAGAAAATATTTCACAATGCACAACTTAACTAGGCAAGGACAGGAAATCAAAGAATGTGGCTACCCCCACACCTGTAATTACTAGCAAATAATAAAATTCAGCAAACACTAGCTTCTGTTCAAGTTACTAAAGAGCAGAAAAACTGCCAGTTCAGTTAAATATTCCTTCAACACAGTTTAAATCAAATTAAATACCGTATTTTTTTTCAAAAGTGCAGATAAAGGTACTTAAATTCTCTTATACGTCCAGTTGAATATAACCAAGTTCTTTGCCGGCCAAAGCTGAGGTTTTTAAGCAGAAAATATTTCACAATGCACCACTTAACTAGGCAAGGACAGGAAATCAAAGAATGTGGCTACACCCACACCTGTAATTACTAGCAAATAACAAAATTCAGCAAACACTAGCTTCTGTTCAAGTTACTAAAGAGCAGAAAAACTGCCAGTTCAGTTAAATATTCCTTCAACACAGTTTAAATCAAATTAAATACTGTATTTTTTTTTTTAAAGTGCAGATAAAGGTACTTAAATTCTCTTATACGTCCAGTTGAATATAACCAAGTTCTTAGCCGGCCAAAGCTAAGGTTTTTAAGCAGAAAATATTTCACAATGCACCACTTAACTAGGCAAGGTCAGGAAATCAAAGAATGTGGCTACCCCCTCACCTGTAATTACTAGCAAATAACAAAATTCAGCAAACACTAGCTTCTGTTCAAGTTACTAAAGAGCAGAAAAACTGCCAGTTCAGTTAAATATTCCTTCAACACAGTTTAAATCAAATTAAATACTGTATTTTTAAAAAAAAAATAATAAAAGTGCAGATAAAGGTACTTAAATTCTCTTATACGTCCAGTTGAATATAACCAAGTTCTTAGCCGGCCAAAGCTGAGGTTTTTAAGCAGAAAATATTTCACAATGCACCACATGTGTGTGGGTTAGGGCCTGTGATCTACTTGGACATGTGTGGTTATTATGCATGAGGGTGTTGGTGCCCTACAGATGTTTCTGGTGTGTGCGTGTATGTGTGCACACAGTTCTGCAATGTATCCGGCCTACACAGGGGTATTATTGACAGCTCCAGATTGTACAGACCAGGATGTACAGCTCACTGTGTCCATCCATGGCCGCATGACCTGTGCCTGCCAGGGGTTGCACGGGCACTGCCAGACAGAGGTACAGAATGGGTACTGTCCGATGACACATGTCCACTGGAACCGTGTCCCCGCTGGGACTGTCCAGGGCCACATCCACCTAGCCTGCTGTTTCCTGGTGTGGACAGCAGAGCACCACCTGCACTGCTGCTGCTAGCAGCACTATGGGAGCGGGCATGTGAGGTAGCTCATTCGCGTAGACCTGCACCAGGTGGTGTAGCTGGCCTACGTCCACATGGCCTACGCTTCACTCCTACCAGATGTTCCAGCACAGACAGCTCACGTTTATGGATTACCATGCCACGGTCAAGGATTCCAACCATATCACCCAATCGCCTGTCCAAAATGTCAGCCATCTGCTGTTGAGCATTTGCCAATGCCTGGATGTTTTCATTTAAAGAATGGATAGCAGCCCTCTGAAGCCTCTGCCCTTATCTGTTCTGCCATTCAGCATGTGCCTGTGCCGCCATTACAGTCTGAAACATGTGTCAGATGACACCAGCTGCTGCGCTCTGTCGTGCAGGTGCATGTCGGCTAGGGGTCCTCCTACAAGCAGCACTGGCCATATGCCTGTGTGGCACATCTGCAGTCATTTCACTGACACCATGGTGTGATGACACACCTTCCGTAACCACCACACGTTCCTGTTCCGAGCTAACACATGGTAACTGTCCTTCCTCTATGGCCACTGGTGATGGGGTATGTGTTGGCATGAGAACTGTGTGTGGGGAAGAGGGGGATATAGGTGGAATGGCAACCAAAGGCACATATTCAGCCCCTGACAACCCTGCCTGTACCTCAAGCATATGTTCATCACTGCTAGAGTCTGTGGGGACACTAACATCAGATGGACCGCAGAAGGGAAACACACCTACATCACCTGTGAAGGCAAACAAAGACTCTACATTACAATAGAGACACACACACAGACACACACACACACACACACAGACACACACAGACACAGACAGACAACCATGCATGTGATATGACAGAAGGCATGCAACATGCATGTGATACAGCAGACGGCATGCAGCTCAGACATTAACAGTGTTAGATTACATCCCTGGGTTGCACACAACAGCAAGCATGTGTCATAGCAGAAGCCATGCATTTCACACAATCATGGTAGCAAGCATGCATCCCTGTGATACACCATGTGGACCAGCACAGGTTAACAGTACACATGGCTGACGTGAGGCATATGTCCTTGACATTAACATGTAGTATGACATGTAATCTGCTGATGTGTGCAGTGACATGCATACATGTTTGACACAATGGTGTCCTGACACATGTACAGCGGTGTAATGGTCTCACATTACAGTGTTGTCTGTATGCCCTACAGATACAATGCACTTTTAGCAGATGTGTATGACCATTGAGGGTGGTATGAGGCGTCTATATTGCTATACAGTGTGAAGTACAGACACAGTGCCATTGCATGGAATCATGAGACGTCTCTATTGCTATACAGTGTGGAATACACATACAGTGCATAGCCATGACTGCTTGCATACACAATACATACATACTGTGGATTGTGATCCATGTCACTGAGGTGTATAGACACTAAGCCATGCTGTGTCATGTGTGACAGGTCACTGGATGACATACCGATGACACCCCTGCACAACTGCTAACATGTCTTAGCTGCCTGTCAACCATGTCAACACATGGCAGACTGCTCAATACACCATGTTCCACATGACATTTATGTACCACACACACGAGGTGCACGGCTGACAGTGATGTCCAACAGCAGCAAGGGAAATGTATAGTATCTCTGGCCTGATGTGGTGTCTGTGTATGTATGTTGAAGCTGTACAGGTGACTACTTTCATGATGTGACACAGTCATGATGTGTAACACATCGTATGTGGTCAAATTAAGTGACACCTCCACAAGCTGTGCACAGGCTGTTAAGATGTCCAGTGCTTCACATCTACTATATAACCATTCAACAAAGGCTATAGTTGGACCATGTGTAGACAATGTGCAACAGGGTGTACACACATACACATCACATCTACTGTGTGTTACTACATGTCTCTGGCCATCCTCCATGGCCATGTGTGACCATGTGTTGGCCAGATGTGTGTGATGGCCATCTATGTCACATGTCTATGTTGTCCCATATAACATACACCAATAGATGTCAGATACTCCAGTGTCCACAGGGTTATAGACAAAGAGTTGTATGTTTGGTATGTGGAGTATGTTTTATGGGATAGTGTGACAATGTTGCAGCCGGACCACTACATGTCTGGGACATGTCAGCTGGCACATCACAATGTCTGTACTCATTGCAGGGGCACATTCCACAATGGTGAATCATGTGGGCTGCCCATATCCCAGCTCACTGTGTAGTATGGTTTGCATACCCCACATGTGTTGTTCTGATGTATAGTACATATTCCTACATTGAACAACACCTCCACCATTGTATGGGCAGCTGTCCACACATTTAACAATGACAGTTACTGTGGTTTCATGTTGTTGTTTCATTTGGTTTGTATATATTGCACATGAGTAGCCAGTGTGACTGATGAAAGCTGCGACATGGTGAATAGATCTGTGGATTCACATGCCTGATATCGATAACTGTCTCACCTGCAATGGACTGCTGTCTCTGCAGCACTCCAGAGGTACCTGTATAGGGGTGACACAGCAGTTTGATCATTATCCATGACTGTATGACAGCTACAGGGTGCACTTTGCATGTTAACACATTCACCAGTACAATAGCATATACTATGGAGTATGCACATGTGTGCATACACAGGGTAGCATACTATAGTAAGCGGCATGTGTGTAAACATACCTTGCATATGATGTTACATTACATAGTGTACAGTGACACATGCAACTAAATGTGATATAATATTTATATGTGCAGTAGTGACTTACCAGGCAACTCCAGGCTCTGTGGTTGGGAGACACCCACCTCCACAATGGCAGCTAGAGTTTGTGGATGCTGTTCTGATGGGGTCCCCAGGCTGGCCAGTAGCTCCTTGGTAGGTGTGAGTGGGGGCTGGGTTGGTGGCCCACCACCTGTTCTACCTTGTTCCCTGGAGACTGCATTGGCATGCTGTTTTGTATGTCAGATCAGATCTGTGCAGTGTCTGTGCACCTGCTGGTAGGTGCAGTTATGGCCACCCACATCATTGACCCTCCTGCAAAGTTCCTGCCACAGGTCATCACGCTGCTGGGCATGCTGTGGCACATGGCTGAACAGTACCTCATAGTTATCATGGAGGTATGGTATGAGGGCATCATCCTCCAAGCGGCTATATGCTGGCAGTTGTGATCAAGGCATTATCTGTAAGACATAATGATGGAGACAGGTCACAGCATCTCAGAGATGCACAGAGATACAGATGCACATTCATGTGTATTACATTTAGTACTTATGAACAGTTGTCTTTGCAAATCGTCATGACACTCACATGACTGACATGTTTGTTTCACACACATGTAGCACACAATGGGGATTGGATATTATCACCATATATGTGTGTCACCTTATTACATTGCTCATACTCCATGTGAATGCTGTGGGCATGTCTGTTTGCCTGTACTGGTGTTCTTACCTATCAGTACATGCCTGGATGTGTGCACATTAATGCTGTTGACCTTGTTGCTGTGTATATGTCAAATATCATCACATACACTGTCTTCACGGACATGGGCAGTGACAATGCAGACATGCACACGGAAACCTTTACAAGCATTATTTTTGTCATATACATCTACATGGCACTGTACAACAGTTCAACATCCTGCCACGTATCGCCGGTGTTGCACATGTGATACACATGGGACAATGGCTAGCCGGATGGTATTCGCAGGGATGATTATCAACTATAGCATGTACGGCCAAGATCATGTAGTAGTGTGTATGTCCTGGGCCATGTATGGGCATGGGATGTCAGGTTTTCTAGCTGTATCCGACAGCCATGTTCCCCACCAAGAGGTGAATCAGTGCCACATTACTGATCCAGACAGTCACTGATACATCTACCATGCGGTCATCGCACCATGTATGACAGAGATGACATGTGCAGCTTTGCTGGACAGGGTTGCATGGTATGGCAGGAGTATGTCACATGTATGACACAGGGATCTGTCCAGCATGTGGTGACCCTTGTACTAGGATGGTGGCTGTCCATGACGTATGTCTTTCAGATCAGGATATGTACGTGTAGCATGTCCAACATCACAGTGTTGCACATGTCTTTATGCAGGGTAGGCAGCATGCTGCATAGTGGAGATGAGGATTGTGAAGGCTGGTGACACACATCCAAGCATGGCCAATACCCCTTAAAGGTGATATGTGATGCGATATTGGTCACGTGAGTGCTGAGTATGGCTGTCCAATGATCTCCATGCTCATGGATGGCACCCTGTCATGACTTGGGTTGTCTCTTATGACTACCTAATAGGCCAGGTGATGTCACTAGCTCAGGGAGGTAAACTACACAGCACTATCCCTTACACACAGTGTCCATAATGTTGACCGCTGCCGAGGTGGTAGTTAATGGGTACAGGGTTATTAACATAGTGGTGATAATGCAATAAACAGCTATCAGATTGTGCACATATGTCACGCACCTCACCCACAAAGCCCATGCTGTATGTTGTCCACAACACTGAGTCAGCTATTGTTCCTAGGTCATGGCCATTCACATTCTCACATATGCAGATGCCACCCATTTGTCTGTGTGGTATGGGCTACAATGACAGGGGAGTACAAAACATTAACCCTGTTTTACTGTAGCTGCCACTGGTGTGCTATGCACATGTCACTCAGACACCTTTTGTAGTGTTGCTTCTGTGAACAGGCCACTGGTAGAACACTCCTGTGACATATGATGGTACATGTAGTATACTGAGTGTAGGTGGAACACAGTATGGGTGATGATATCCTCTGACCTGTCACAGGTATGCTATGCAGTGTGTATTCATCGGTACTGTCATCTACATCTGTACTGCTAACAACATCTACGTTGATTAAGGTTCATAGGCTTTCAGACCATACTCAGCAGGGTAATTGTGCTGTGCCTCCCATTATGAGTGGTGTCTCCACTTTGTGGGTTGTGATAACTGTTAGTGTGATCCATTCTGTATTTTCACAGACTGCCATGAACCTATGTTTTACATGGCAGTGTATGTGTAGAGCCAACTGTTTTGCCATATGTGTATTATATGACCAAGGATTTGAACAGGTCACATGCAGTCGAAGTGTACCTTGTACCATCATAGTTATGGTTACAGGGGCTCTGTTGTGTTCATGGATATGTGATTGTGTACCTATTGGGGGGGCAGTGAGTTTAAATTATCCAACACCCTATCTGTATTGCTTATTCATGCTCAGCACTTTTTCAGAACATGTACATACTTCATGAGCTACTAATTACTATATCACTCAATCCTACTCATTTCCTACAGGTAAACACTGTTTGTCCTCACATTTCCAGCATGCTTACAGTACAACAGCTGTTGTACACACTTACCTCACATATCTTGTGAGTAATGATTGACTAGACAGGCATGTCCAAATGTCAATCACCAGTGTTATTGCCTGTCTATATGATGAATGTGGGCAACATGAGGCAATATAGCAATCATCTCATGTACACAGTCAATGCTCACCTCCTAACATACGACACTGCAACCTGTGGGAGATACACATATGTAGCCATGCTGGAGGTAATGCTCTCTCCAACCCCGACTTGTGGATGTTAAACATTTGCAGCACACCCCACTCATCACATAGTCTCAGTAGATCTCCACCACCACAGGTCACACATAGTAAGAGTACAACATTTGTGGAGCCTCTCCATACTACTCTATGTAGGCAACAGAGGCAGCCCCCATCACCAAACACAACACCAATTACTTATAGCCCACAGACTCATGTGTGCCCATCAACTACAGCCAGTAGGGTGTTATAACATACCTAACACACTAGTCATAGGTGACTCTGTAGGCGGTCACACTGATGTCCCACTCAGCAGGCCACACAAGGCGATAGTCACTGTCATCTGGCTGTCAGGTAACAGGATCCACAACATGACCTATGGACTCAGGTCACTCCTCAACAGATACAATATGACTGTCATTCTCCACATTAGTGTGAATGCCCTGAGATGTAACTTCCTGGACTACATGTACAGTGACATGCAATAGCTCTCCAATCTTGTTGCCCAGGCAGGTATCGCCCTATTCCTGAGAAGCATTCTGCATTAGTCCTGACTGATGACACAGTAGAACAACAGAATTATTCACGTCAACAGTTGCCTATGCTTCTGGTGTCATTCCAAGGGTATCCAGTACCTGTCTGCTTTGAATGACATGGTCGACAAACCACAATGCTTTGTCACAGATGGCCTGCACCTGTCAGCCCTGGGATTATGGGTAACATCTCAGGCTCTTGCTGCTCCTATACTGCCTGTTTTAGACACATTTTAGAAACATATTCACCACCAGAACAGGTACAGGCAAGCAAAACCTGAGGGTATTGTTACTCAATGCTTGACATCTTCATCTCAAATGCACTCATCTGAGGCATTCCTTATAATGGACCACTTCAATGTCTCTGCAGTGACTGTGACCTGCTTCTAGACTCTGGAGAGCACGCCTGCACTGACAGGCTATTACACAGACCACACCTTTCAGTCATGTAACCAGGACCAGAACACCCACAGCGGAGGTTTGTCCATATTTCACAGGGATGTACACACCTCCATGCTGGTTGCTTAGCACGATGCATCAGAGGCAATCCAAGTGCAACTAACTGTTTCCAGAACTGCTATAAAATTGTAGCTTGCTACGGATTCCACACCATACCCCACGGTTAATGGCCCTCATTTCTTGGTGTACTGGAAAGTAGGGTTCAAACAGGAACTACTGATGTGACACTGACACTACCCCACACCTAACTGTGAAACCTACTCATGTACCGACACATTAGGCCAACACTTTCATGGGTTAATAAACTCCATTCGGCTGGATCAACCTATACACACCACCACCAAGGCCAATAATATTGTAGACCTGGACATTACCAACATGTGTGACTAGTGTTACACACCTAGGGTATCCCCTCGTTGGTCAGTTCCGAACATATGCTAATCACCCTTGTTATCCACAACCCGGCACCACACCCTTCATGGAAAACACAGTACAATATTTCTACAAAGCCAACTTCATGCTTTGTATGACAGAAGTAGTAAACGCCATGACACCCGTGCAGATGGACAATTTAGTTACAAATGCAGAAACATTCCCAACTGCACTTTCTTAGCACTTACACAACTGCATGGATCATGCTATCCCAAACAAAGCCATGATAGTACCCACCACATAACGGATGCCCCACTGGGGGTCCACTGCCATGGACATACTGCACGACAAAAGGAGACAGTTGCAAAGTAGGGTACACTCCCATTGGTGGGGTAGCTCCCTAGTCAGTCTAAGTAGGATTCTGGGATCCCTTCTTACATCCTCTAACACTAGCTACGTAAAAATTACTGTGACACATTCAAAGGACTACCACTAAGCGTTATGGAGGTATGTCACTACTCTCTATGGCAATACCCACATCTGCTCTGACATACAACAGTTATGCAGAAACATTACAGAACTGACTGATATTGGCAACAACCTGGCAACTAACTTTACACCCCTCTCACACCCTAAAGGGCCCAGATCTATACAGGATCAATGCAGAGTCCCTGCGGTCATAACTACGCAGTTCAGACCTGCTCTCTCTAAAGCCTGGAACACACACTCCATGTGACCATCCAACATCCCAGGCTACGATTTACACAAACCTCATAACGACATGGCTCCCCACTTGGGCACCAGATTCACTAATAGCCTTGTATCAGGCATTGTGGACCCTGAATGGTGCACAGCAACAGTTATCACACTCCACAGAGGTGGCACCACAATGGACCAGAGGAGCTATTGCCCTATACACCTGACTAGACTGTTCTGCAAGGCTATTGAGAACATCATCATGGAAGTCATGCACAGAGACATTGTTGGCCTCTAAACCTTTGATACCACCCAGGTTGGATTTGTTAGGGCAACACCATGGCTCCTACACCTGGTGGAGTCGTTTGAGACAGTTACCAAGGTAGTAGATGATGGTAAGTGGGTCCACACAGCCTACCTTGTCCTCTCATTGGCTTTCAATACCGTTCACCATTCTGGTATTGTCAATATACACATCCACCTGCACAGTGACCCATACGTCTTGAGATGTTATGCAAAGTGGCTCACGGACAGGACACATGCGGTGAGGGTAGCATACCTCAGTTTCTACTGTACATCAGTTACAATTGGCATACCCCAGTCCTCAGTCATAGGGACCCTCATGTTCATTATATGCTTCCCTGAGGTACAGTCTAGCACAGAAAGACTTTCCCTGAATAGGTTTCCAGACGACTGCAAACTAGGGTCCATGATTGACTCACCAGCTAGTATACACACCCTCCATATGGATATCACTGTGATGGATACCTGGTGTCGGTAACATGGCCTCAAGCAGCATGGCAGAAGGTGCATAGACATCCCCTTTGGATTACAACAATCAACCTGTGACTATCACATAGGTGGTAGTCCCCTACATACATAAGACATTATAAGGGATCTTAGTACACACGTAGATAGCACCCACTCCTTTGATAACCTTATTGCCAAGGGGGCATGGATATCCTTCTACATGGCCACCCTAATCTGTAATGGTTTGTAGCCGGAACAAAGGCTGCCATTGTACCTCTATACTCCTGACTTATGAAACACATTCAGGGGTACAACATCCCCTTTGGGGTGTACCTTATGGGACAGCAATGGCTTTAAATACCACAACATTAACACACCAACAGTATTACTCACCTCCAAAGGATGACTTATGCAGCACAACTACTGAAACCCCAACTGTAGTCATTTGCATACTGTATACTCAAAGGTGACATCTGCTGAACATACAAGGCCCATGTCCACACCAATATTGATGGATATGCTCCACATAAGCAAAAGCCACTGACAGCGACATGCTCTGGGATATGTACCCAAATGCAACGATGAGTATCACGTGCTGGAGGGATACATTCCTGAAACGGACACTCACCATGCTTTGGAACATGATACCTATGTACATCAGGCAGGGACTCTCACTAGCACTCTTCATGAGATACCTCGATGGGTGGATGGGGAACAGACATGTATGCCAGGGATCACTGCAGTGGCTGTACTGTACACAGGTGCAGGAAACAAATGGCTGTGCTGTTCACAGGCACAGGACACTAACCTAGGGAGGTGCCGCCAGTGAAAACACTGTATAAGGGCTTACAAATGGACTTGGCTAGACAGCATAGTACCTAACTATGAACCTATGAAGCTATTACATGTCCTTTGTGCATGGATAATTGAGTAGCTCTTCCATTTCAATTAGCTATCATGCTGTTACACTGTCTGGTGACTACAAGACATATGTATCCTATTATTGTGTCTTGTACAGTCCAATACACATACCTTATGTTTGCATAATATACCAGTCATGGTATGTGAAATATTTGACTTATCTACCTACAATACTGTACTTTTCATATTTTGAAACCATATCCCATAATGCAAAGCATAATTGCACAGCAGGACCACCTTAGGCATGCTATTCTCATTATACACCCATACATATGCCTACTGTTACAGTATATCAACATAAACTATCCCCTGTTATGGCACGTACTTGTTGGACAAACCCTACCACCAACAGTGGCTGGAGTGGAATTGTTATATTTAAAGCCCTTATGTAGCATCCCTTGTGGTGTCTGAGGTGTTTACGTTTTGGCCCACAGCAGTACACACAATTTCTACAAGTGTTACTATGCTCAAGACATCACTACATAATACCTTTTCCTACTGTCTGCATTACATACACTTTCATTAATACAGAACAGGCACTACATACACTAACATACTGAGTGTTCTACATACCTTCTTAGTGGTCCGAGTATACGATAATATCTGTGTTACTCCTTTCCTCTTTAAATGATTCAATGGTATGAGCATATGGTTTGAATGTATGTCAAGCCATCGTTTTATACGTGGATACCTGTAACATGTGGTATCCTGCCACCAATAGGTGTTCCAGAGTAAATTATTACATGCACATCAGCTGTGCAGCTACTCCATTGGCCAATTACACGGCAACAGTGGTGTATAACTGAATACTCCACTTGGGCATTGTCCTTTTGCCCTACCTTTGAGGGAGATGGTCTGGATGTATTGTATTGTGATGAATTGCAACAGCTATATGGAGAGACACAGATACTTTGAATTCATGTCCCCCGTGGATTGTGTGTGATGGCTAGAGTAAATAGTTCTACATGTGAGTGTAGCTGTTATCTCAACCGTCTGATACGAGACTATTGCAAACAAAACCTGTAACATTGAAGTCTGTTCCATTGTACAACAGCAACGATTTCACATGGCGCCATTACAAGTGTGTCTCTCACAAGGTATGTTAACACTTCTGCAGATGTCATTGAGTGAGTGGATGTTTGTGATGTTATTACAGTCTGTATTGCAATTGTTTCAGGTGTGGGGGAGATGTAGATGGGTGTACATAGCAGATAAAGGTTTGTGGGTACTGCATTTATAAATATTCCATATGTTGTAGGGGCCCCTTCCCTAATTGAAGACCTGTCATTTAGTAGAGTAATACTATGGTTATTGCAGGCTTATTCATTAAACCATTGTTAATTGGTTCCTATATAGCATGCAGGTGATGTTGATCCTTCAATCCCTCTGAAATACATCGATATGTACTGAACTGTTGCTACATGAAAGCTGTCTCATGTATTTCTGTCACAAATATTGGCACTCATTGCAGTTGCGTTGGTGACTCAAACTCTTTGGCTTGGGTTGCCACCTTTTCAATTGGCCATATTGGGTCATTTGCAGGGCACACATCAGGGTTTAGAGGCTGACACAAACCCACTGTCGGTACAAAGGATAGAACTTACTTTTGCCCTAAATTAAACCTTATTCTTGTAGCACTTTAGCTGATTATTATGTTTCTTGTACAATTTATGTATTTGAGAGACAGAAATAACTATTTCATGCAACTATTACTTAATATATGGGACATCATTATGTCCTACAATCTCGGTACATTTGCCCTTTTTAATATTTGTTGTCAGGACACAACTGGCCAAAGAGGGAGTGTCCCTCTCAAAGTAGGACAAGTGGTAACCGTATGCCTAATGCTGGCTATGACCACAACTACTGTAATAATCTACCTCTGAGTTAGCACGAACAGAACCATGATGCAAACACACACACACACACACACACATTACAGTCCCATGGAAACACACACCACACTCTCAACACGCACTTACACACACTACAGCAATCGGAACCACACTTAAACACAGTACCAACCTGGACCGCAGCACCGGCAGCAATAACTAAATGTCCCTTAACATTGTGATAATATTACTCACGGTTATACTCTTCCGGTACTGTGGTCTTTCGGTATTTAAGCCTCGTGATTACGTGTGTTGTTATGTATGTAAAGCATTCTTAAGTTGGCAGTATCCTATTCATTTGTACCTCCATGGTTGTGTACATGTCATTAACCTGTCTATATATTTGCAGATATATGTATTTCCGTATATATCGACATACATCTCTCTATCACCCTTTCTATCCCTGTTTTATATATATATATATATATATATATATATATATATATATATATATATATATATATATATATATGTATAGACAGGGAGAAGGAGAGAGAGTGTACATACCTTTCATTGGGTACATGGCGGTGTATTCTGTTTGCTGAACTCCGCCCTTTTGTGTTTTAACCTGTCACAATACACACCTGCCTTTGGTACATCTCTGGTAGCTTAATGGTAGGTGATTGTGTACATGGTTGCGTGTTCTACTCCTGCCAGTGGTCGTTTTACCTCTCAGAGCAGGCACTGTTAGTACAAGGGTGAATAATGCTGGTTTCACCTGTTCTGGACATCTTTGACCATGATCTGCGCTGAATTCGGCAAAGCTTAGACCTGTTTTGCGCATATCCATGTAGTCCTGTTTAAACGACGCTTACCGTCACTTGCCGCCACATAAACCTGCTAACATGTGCTTACACGTGCTCTAATGAACTACATCCAACATTCATTATTCGTGCCATCGGGATTACGTAACAGACCTTGCAGGACGTGGAACCGGGTACATACACAACATAGTCAGTGGCTTTACCATTTGGTCATCTGGTGTTTGTACAGGTGTTAATGGTGTTTTGTATGTGGACTGTACTACGGCTGTTCCTCCATACTGCAGTCAAATGTGTAACTCAGTTAGTTTACATATGGATGATACCACTTCATGGTATTTTCAAGTGATGTTTAATGGATGTGCTCCAGCATTGGGAATCTATGTCAGAGTGAGCCACACACTGTAATGTTCTACACCTTGACACAACCATAACTGGAGAATACTGGGGTGGCAGATACCTGTCATGGGTACTCCCCATGCTTTGGCACTACATCCCTAATTATGTATGTGTTATACGTTCCCTCTTTGCCAAGGCATGGGCATATTGGGCACGCCTCCATCTGCTTACTAGGGCTGGCACAGGTTGTTCGTGGTCTGAATCCCTCTGTGCCTGTGATGGCCTTGGCAATTGTGGTGGGCTGTGAGGGCCTTCACCATTATGTCCCTGCTGCAGCTGTTTCCGCAGGATCATATTATGTAGCATGGCACATACTATGAAGATGTGGGCACACGTGCCTGGAGAGTACTGCAAGGCTCCACCAGATCTTCCCAAGCAACGGAACCGTGATTTCAGCATCCCAAACACACATTTCATGATGATTCTGGTTTGTGCGTGTGCCTCATTATGGCATTCTTGCATGGGTGTGTGTGCATTTCTGATGGGAGTCATCATCCACGGCTCCAGTGCATAGCCAGCATCCCACACAAGGTGGCCATATGGGATATTCCTCCTGACAAATTCCTGATACAGCTGTGAGGCATGCCAGATGTGGGAGTCATGGTAGCTTCCAGAGCTGCCAGCACACACATCCGTGATAATGCCCTGGGCATTGCACACGACCTAGCAGTTGATGGAGTGGTATCCCTTGTGGTTTATGTAGCGCCTACCATGGTCTCCGGGTGGTGACTTGATATGTATGTACGTGCAGTCTATTGCACCCAGTACCTCCGGGTAGTGTGCCACATGGTGGAAGAGACACATATTGCGGGCCAACTCCTCCTGAGTTCGGGGGAAGTATATATGCTCACTGGCATGTGGTAACATGGCATCCAGGAAATGGTGGAGTACCCTGGATGCTGATGCCTGTGAGATCCCCATGATATCTCTAGCTGGCCTTTGAAAGGTACCTGTGGCTAGTATTCTCAGGCTTACACATACCTTCATGTCCACTGGGATGGTTTCCCCTCTGTTGTTTCTGGCTCTCAGGCATGGCCGGCACAGCTCAACTATTTGCTGTATAATGTCCCTGTCCACCCTGTAACGCTCTACTATCTCCAGATCATGTAGCCCCTGGTAGGCTACCATTGGTCTGAACACTCTTCTCCTCCTCCGGGGCCTGAGGTGGTTGTCAGCATCGTCCTCCACAACACCTTCAGTCTCCAACACATTCTGATGAATCACAGCTATGACAGCTCCCAACAAGTACATTGTAAAAGTTCCCCATCTGTTTACACCGATAGTGCAGTGTTTGGGAATACACAAGTGTGTGTGAGGTGCCTTCACACTTTATACTATTGTGCTTTGAACACTTTGATGTCATAGGGTGTGTATGTACATTCGGAGCTGCAGGGTATCTTGTGTTTACCACAGATACTGCTATTGTGCTGCCTTTGGTGTTGAATTACATTTCATTGCCGTGGATTACCTCTTGCCCTTGCCTCCACTTTTCTTAACGATTCCCCACCCATTGTCTGGCATGCATCCAGCAGCCTGCTTTCTTGTATTGTACTTTCCCAAACCAGGATTGTCTTGCAAAATGTGTTCTACTGCCAATCTACTGCAGGTTTGCTTTGCTCAGCGGTTACAGTTCTCTTTTCTTTGCAGTTAGCTGGCATCAATTGCCCACTGTGAGTTAATAGGTGTTAATTGCTCAGTTGTACTCCAATTACCCTACTGTAGCATTTCATTATTGTCTTCCCCTAAACTTCCTTTTTGGGCTGTGGTGAGCGGCGCGTGAGTCCGCTTACTGGGTTTCAGGCACATTTTCATCCACGTACACATGTGCTTTCGGGCACCATGTGTGCTCTCAGCTGAGCAAAGCTATACCTACATCCACGCCCCTGTCCTGCGGCTTTGCTTAGCAATGGGCAGCCCGGATTTGCATTTCTCCAATGTGCTTACAGCTGCAGTGGCACACCCCACTGCTAATGTCATGTATTCCTCCAGACCACTCCTCGGTGTTGTAGCTCTGCACCGTATTGTACATCCTTAGGCCGGCAGGACATTTGTGATTCACTATTACTTGCCTCATTTGCATGGCATTGACTACTAATTCATAGTCACCGCGCCGTACACTGTCACAGGCCCTTAGCAACCCTTACAGCTTGGTTGTGGTGTAGCATGCATACCATTGACTATTATGGTGAAATCATGATTTATGTTACATTGATATTTTATGACATTTGTATATATTTTACTTGTGTTTCCATTTATGCACACATGCCCTACGGTTGTACTTTGCGTTACTGTGGCCATGACATTAAATGTTATTTTTTATGTGTTGTGCATCTTTTCTTATGCCATTTGCTGTATATTTAGCCATTGGCATATGTTAACTTTGTAATGCATGAGTCTGGTCCACTTCCAAGGCTCCAATGTTCTGTTTGTCAACATGTAAACCGTTTTTTTTTTTTTTGGTTTACATTTCTGTAGGCTTACGCCACTTCATGAATTGGTATGTACCTTCATTTGCATGCTGCATTACGTCGCATGGGGTGATTTGCATACCTATGCCGGGAGCTGCGCAGATCAGGCGTATGCTGGTAGTGCACATGGAATTGGATCGTATCTGAATCGCTCAGTGGCCATATTTGGCGTTATACCACCTACACTATGCCTGCACCTGGCGCAAGTTTCATGAATCTCAGGGATAGTGTCACCAGGGAAAATAACATTTTGTTCACACAATTGTAATATGTTACATTTGAAGTGTACATTCTTCTGTGTTCTGTGACTTTGACAGGTGTGCTTTGTACATTGTGTAAATATATATGTAGGATGCTGTAGTCCATCTGTGGGTGTGCTCTTCACCCTTATACTGGTATACTATTCTGTAAAGGCATATATGATGTTGTACATTGTTATCAAGCACTATGAACACATTTTAGCATTAATGTTCAGCTTATAAATGGTGATTATGTCTTCAATTTAAATGTGTATTGTCTCAGCTGTACCTCAACATGGTTGTGTGGTGTTTATGATTCAGGCAATGATGTTTAGCTTGTGATCCTGGGTAGTTATTTGAAATCCATCCATTACTGCTCAGAGTATGCTGTGTCTGTGTTATTATGACTGCGCATGTCACTAACACTATTGTCATGCACATTGGATTTGTACATATAAAGGTGTTGATCCCTTTTATTAAGAGCAATAACAACTTGTCATTTAGCAATGCTTTTATTCAGAGGAATGAAGACATTGACTTCCATGTTCCTTACATAACATACATAGGAAGTGTTATTCTCTGGCATGGGGGAATGAGACAACATGCTGTCTATTGATGATGTACTACAGAAATCACAGGCACATGTATCCCTTGCAGAAAGAACATGATGTATTATCTTCACATAACCACATAATTCACACTTGTGACATTTCTACTATAATGCATTCAGTCCTGGGAAATATTTATGTATTATCTGCTGGCAGATGCTCATGTGTTCAACATCCAAATACATTGCCTGTTAACATTGTTGGACCTTATACTAAAATGCATAGCTGACATGTACCACAGTGATAATGTGTCTAGTGACATTATGACAGACCTCCACAATAACCTTCATCTCAGAGATTGTTTACCAAATATACAGATGATGTAATAATTTAGCATAGGTGGTTGTCATAGTAGCTGTAAGACTTCCACTGCGGTGCTAGTGGTTTATCCAGATGTCATTAGTCAGTAGAGTTTTAGTGCTTATGGTTCAAATCCTGATATGAGGGTGGTGCAGTGGTGCAGTGGTCAGCTGAGTGCTTTCTGTGCAGAGACTGCATGTTATCCCTGCATTAGTATGAGTTTCCTCCGATGTGCATCTGGAATGTTTCTCACCAGACCTCCACTGAAAAAGGACTCTGTTCCAGTTGGATTTTCCTGCTAAACAAATAATAAATAAATGATATGAATGTACAGCCTTTACATAAACACCGTTGTATCTAGTTATTGTTATCCGTTTTTATGTTGGACAACGATATATCATCACAGGTTGTGAATGCATGACACTAAAATGTTTATTAGGGGCATGTCATGCTGTGCATGTTCCTGTAGCATGTGCATTGAGTATTAGCATTTATAGCATACCTGCACAGATATACTAGTGTTCACTGCTGGGACAGTGTATATCCTACATGATGAAAACAGCTTCCTTGTTAAAGAATCAGTGATCGTATTGTAGTTTTCAATGTTGTGTGGTTCTCTGTTACACTACTTTCTATTGTGTTACCACTATTGAATTGCTATTTTTTTCTCAAATATTGTTTTTATTTTCAATTAAAATAACATTTACATAATATTTTTAAATATCATTTTAAACAACTATATACAATATTTACAATAGCCTGACTTTCAATTGCATACATTATATGTTATTGAATATAGAATTAACATATTAGTTATCAGAGATACAATATTGATTATTGCAGAGTGTCCAACAAAGATATAACTTTCTTCCAAGGATTATTTACCAATGGCTTGGGATAGATTCGTCGTTCTTTGATTTTTATTTCCATCAATGCACTTGTCTTCAGTAAAGTGTAGAATTCTTCCAAGGTCGGGGGGGTGTATATGAGTTCCACCTTCTGGTTATGCATTTCCTAGATATAGCAAGTATTGTCCATAACAAATACATATTTGTCTTATTCAGGTAGGGAGCTTCATTTACATTTAGTGTTATCAATACTTTAGTTAAGGTAAAGGATTCATTAAATAAAGCTTGTAAAAAATGATTGATTCCATTCCAATATGATTTAATTTTATTACATTCATAAAAAATATGAATCTAGTCTGCTTTATTTTACTTTTCACACCTCCAGCAAAAAACATTTTTAGTAGTACTGATCTTTTTAATTCTATCTGGTGTTAAAATGCTCTATGTAAGTATTTCCAGTTTAATTTTTTCCAGTACTGTGTGTTACAGGTATAATTAACTGATAGTAAGATGTTACTTTTAATTTCTTCTGTTAACTGCATTGACTGACCTTTTGTTAAGAACTGCCAGTATGATGTTTTGGGAAATGTTTTTTATGTTATTAACTCTTTATATAGATTTGAAATGGAATTTTTCTTTTCACAACTATTATATATAAATTCATACAGAAAACTTATTAGACTTGGAATATCTTTAAATTAGGAATTATTAATTAATCTGCATATATCTTGAGTGTACATTAGAATGCTTTGTAAGGTAAGCCAGTCCTGTGTTGGACTATTGTAAGCAGTTTTTATCATATGTATATCTAAAACATTTAATTTATTTATACATTGAAACCAGCATAAAAATCCATTTTGTTCCCAGGAGGATAATGTTTCCCTATATATTTTGTGAGGAAAGTTCTTAGTGATGGTAAATGGGGTTAAACGGTCAAACCAAAGTTTTAGATCTATGTTTGCATTGATAATTTTCCTAAAGGAATTGCTGTAATGATTAATCAGTGTTGTTTTAGAAGGTTTTTACTGTTGTAAGCAGTTTTTATCATATGTATATCTAAAACATTTAATTTATTTATACATTGAAACCAGCATAAAAATCCATTTTGTTCCCAGGAGGATAATGTTTCCCTATATATTTTGTGAGGAAAGTTCTTAGTGATGGTTAATGGGGTTAAACGGTCAAACCAAAGTTTTAGATCTATGTTTGCATTGATAATTTTCCTAAAGGAATTGCTGTAATGATTAATCAGTGTTGTTTTAGAAGGTTTTGTTATATTATATTGTTTATTTATGCATAATATGTACCAGGGTTTGTTTAATTTGTCTATTAAACATTTTTAACAGATTAAATTCATTTGTTAATATAGCCGTTGTTAATTCTTTCCAGTTGGCAAAATAATTTGGGTTTATCCAGTCTATTGTAGTTTTAAACACAGGTGCTTTTATATATGTTTCTATTTCTGGGAAGTTCAGTCCTCCTTGTTTCCAGGGTCTAATGTGATGAGTTAGAGCTACTCTATTCTTTTTGGGATACCATAAACATTTTATTAAACATGATTTATTTCTTTAATAATCCATCTTTCAGGAATTAACTGTATTGCTAATGCTACATATAGTATTTTTGGCAATAAGACCATTTTTATTAATTGCAATCTGTCTTCAAAAGTTAATATAATTGTGTTCCACTTTTACATATATATTTTTATTGTTTCAATAATGTTTTTATAATTTATTAATATTGTTTCATTTATATTTTTGCATAACACTATTCCGAAATAATTTAGCATAAGTTCTTGTTTTCCTATGATGGATTTATCTGTAACTTGTAGGTCTTTTTTCTTATTTAAAAATAGAAATTTTGATTTTGATCTATTAAAGTGTAGACCTGAAATCTTATAAAATTTCTCCATTACTTCTTCTAGCTCTCCTATTGACTCTCTGGAGTTTGATAGGGTTAATAAAATATCATCCTCAAAAAGCATTATTTTAGATATGTACTGGTCATAGACTTCTATTCCTTTTATTCTTGGATTATTGCGTATTATTTCTGCAAGTATTACTATAGCCAAAGCAAATAAAATAGGAGAAAGGGGGCATCCTTGTTTACTGCCGTTCGTTATATGGATAGACTCTGAGGTGAAAGGACCTAATTTAATGTAGGCTGTTATTAATATATATGTTTTTAGTAATAAGATGAAGGGAGGAGGAAATTTAAATAATGCTAAAGTTTTAAATAGAGATTCCCAGTTGAAGGAATCAAAGGCTTTTTCTATGTCTAATCTGATTACAAGTGTCTCTCTATTTTCTTTATTCACATAATCTATAAGAGTAAGTATCCTTTCAATATTATCATGTGTGTGCCTGTTATATAAAAAAACAGTTTGATCATTATTAATTGTCTTTAAAAGTGGGATTTTCATTCTGTTAGCTAGGATTGACATGAATATTTTATAATCATTATTCAGTAATGCTTTAGGTCTGTATGAGGTGCAAAGGTCTGATGGTTTATTATCTCTTCGAATTGGTATTATGAGAGAATATTTCCATGAGGGTGGCATTTTTGCTTCTGACTGGACTTCTAGCAAAGTTTTATGAAAAATGGAGATTACTGTTGAAGGGAAGAGTTTGGAAATTTCGAAATTATACCATCTATCCCTGGAGCTTTGTTAGATTTACTTTCTTTTATCTTGTCAACAATTTCTTTGTAGGATATAGGTTTTTATAGGTCTAGTTTTAAGTTTTCGGGACTTTTTTTTATATTGATAAGGTTTGTATCTAAGTGTAATTGATTGGTATATAAATCTTTGTTTTTGAAGTGTTCCATATAATAGACCCAAAATGCTTCAAGGATGTCTCCTATATCTGATACTTTTTCCCTTTGTTTTCATGATATATACTACTAATGCTATTTGCTTTAGATTGTATTTTAATTCTTGTAGATAAGTTCTGTAGATATCTGGGGGAGGTGGCTAATGAGTTTATTTTTAATTTTTCCAATGCTAGACAAGTTTTGTGTGTTAGTATTTCATTATATTTTTTATTTAATTCCTCTATTTCTTTTTTGACTTCTGGACAATTCTGATTTTTTTTTTTAGATTTTGCTGTCAAGAGTCTGGTTTGCAAGTCTAATGATTCAGATTCCCACTCTCTAACTTTGTTTCTGTACCGAGCTAAGGGTCTTACCAAATAAATACACTTTTAATGAGTCCCAAACCATGACTCTACTGATTTCTGTTGTATTATTAATTTCAAGAAATAATTGTAGTTGACAACATCCAGGGTCTGAATTCTTTAATTTTTGTGATATATGATGGGATTCTAGTTGAGAGGATTAAAGGTTTAAACTCTATTTGGAGCTTCATTATCAGAGAGTCATGATCTGAGAAGGGACATGGAACTATTGAGAAGCTGAGGATTTTTCTTTGTAAATCTTGAACTACAAATAATTTGTCTATTCTGGTTTGTGTTCCAAATCTATGGTCTTTATGGGAAAATAATAAGGATTTATCATCTTTTACTTTAAAAGTGTCTATTAATGAAATGAATCAATCCTTTTTTTAAGGATTTGGAAATAGTTGTTATGTGAAAAGACTTCTTGGTGGTTTCAGAAGCTTCTAAGGTACAAATAAAGTCTCCTCCCAGTATACGATTTCCTTTATAATTGTTGGAAATAAAATCTAGGTGTTTTTTAACCATTCCTGTTCCAATTCCTGGGAACCAACATAGATTAGCTAAGGTCCATATTCTGTCATTAAATTTAATTATAACAAATGCTAATAGATCTTCTTTGTCTTCATATTTATAAATAAAATTTGGAGTGATTATGTTTTTCTTCCAGAGAATTAATACTACTTTTGTCTTTGTTCTATAGGAGGATTGAGCTAAGACTGTATAGTCCTTAGGGTTCCAAATAAAGATATTATTAGTCTTAAAATGCATTTCCTGGAGAAATACTACTTGTGCCTTATTTACATTTGAATATTTTAGTAAGTTTGATCTTTTATTTGCATTTTTAAGCCATTAGTATTTAATGATATGAATGTTAAATCCATTTCGGGTTATTGTTGGAAGAAATATTTTGCTTCTTTTTTTTATTTTGATTATAGTAGTTATACCATATTCTCTGATAGCACTGGATGTTATTTTTATGTGTGTAAACTTGTGAGTGTAATTTAATGTTCTTTCTTCTTTAAATATAAGTAGGGTAAAATTCTGGTCAGGCTTTAAACGTACTTCTATAAAACATTAATTCTAAAGTATCAAATACAAGTAAATATGAATTTCCCATTAAACATGGAATGAAAGTCATTCATAATCCAATAGGTAAAGATAGATCTATTTGATTATCACTCATACCCTTAACCAACAATACCAACTGAGCTCCATATGTTAAATTATTATATGGAGAATTTTCTTAAAAGAGATATGAAATTCTATATTATTCTATTATTGATCTATAGTATTTTATATTTCAAGATGGAATGTTAGTAGTGTAAACAATTAGTATGTTGACTTAGAAAATATCCAATATTTAGTTACCCTTAAGAGATCCCAAACATGTCAGATATGTCAGTTTGGATATATTAAATGCAACAGAGAAGCATACACTAAATAAGCCAACAGCAAATAGAATATTACTAAAATAATTTGACAAAAAGGACTCTACAGGAAACAATGCGTGATTACCAATGAAATATGAATTTACTGTAGGTGTACTGTCTTCCTTTTCTTTCCCACTGTTCAGCTCACCAACTTCAACTTACACTTATGAAAAGACATGGCTTATCAGTAGTATCCTGACTCTGAGTAGAGGGGCCCTACATTCTAGTGTGCAGTGCTTTTACATATTTATAGATTTATAAAGTAGAGCCTAAGAATGAACTATGATCACCCTGACAATTCCCATCCTGTATAGGGCAACTCCTGCTTCCAGAATGGGTAATCACATCAGGTCTAGAATGCATGTGAAGATACCTGTATGGTAATCAAGACTTACCTTACGTAAGTATTAATCGAATAGTATTTAGAGTATCTTGGAGAGTTCTAGGGGCAGTTAGAATACTCTTGAGCCTCTCCTCCCTTGACCAAAAACAGAGATTTCCCTCCCCTTTCTTTCCCTTGTTTTAAATCAGTACTAATAAAAGAAAGATGTTCTAAATACTATTTGATTAATACCACCCCTCTACATCCTGTTCTCATACTACCTCCCTTCTTTGCTCCTCCCCACACTTACCTACTATTCCACTATCAAAGACTACTATACCTTACTCCCACCCCTTTCTCTCATCCTCTGTTCTACATCCCATGAAGTGACATATCTCTTACAACTCAAACTATACGTTTACCTTCTCTACTCCTTATACTCTATCACCTCACCTCCTATCACTCACAATTACCTACTCCCTATTTCTGTCCCCCAAACACCACTCTTAACTCAAATACTACACCACAACCCTATCTACTAATTTGTCCCTCCATCCTTCCCCCACAACTCCCATTCCAAAAATAAAAATATCTCCCCCTCCCCTTTAAAACATGAAAACAAAGTCTACTTACTCAAATTAAAACCCCATTACAAACCTCTACTTCTATCTGGTGACATTCATCCTAACCCAGGCCCTACAGGCACTACCCTGAACAATAACCCCCTCCGTATCTAAACCTGCCACCCCCTCCAACCCACAATAACAACTACAATTCTGCTCTATCAATGTCAGGAGCCTTGTAAATAAAGTTCATGAACTCCATGTTTGGATAGCTAACTATACTCCTGACATAGTTACCCTAACTGAAACATGGTTAAAACCACACCATCCAGACAGTGAAATCATCCCTCCTGGCTATAATATCTTTATATTAGATCGACCTAAAAGAAAAGGAGGAGGAGTCTCCATACTCTACTCCAATTTTCTCTCCCAAATCAGTCCCACACTAGACTTGCCCTCCTTCTCACTAGCTGATCTCCTACTGACCAACTTCAAACTTAACAGTTTTAGCACCATAACTGTTGCAACAATCTATAATCCCCCTGGTGATAATATTAACATACTTGAGAACAACCTATCTCACCTTCACATACCATCCACAATGAAATAATTTATACTGGGAGATGTAAATATTGATTGGCTTACAATACAAGCTCCCAACACTACTTTCTATATAAACCTACATGGGTTTGAGCAGCTAATCACAACCCCAACCTACATTAATAAATCTCACCTACCTAGCTCTCTTCTTGACTGGATATTGGTCTCCCACCCTCAAAACTATCATAACTCTCAAAACCTTCCAAATGCCCTCAATGACCACTGCTTTATAACAATTACAGACATACTCCCCACCTTACCAAATCTAACAAATGTATTACCACCCGCTCACTTTCTCATTTCTGTCCTAACTCCTTTATTCATCAACTCTCCAAAATTAACTGGTCTTACCTCACCACTCTTCCTTTAGATGAAGCTGTCCACTCCTTCAACACTACATTCCTAAACATTCTTAACTCCCTTGCTCCTCTTCGCATTATTAGAATCAAATCCAATACTGCTCCCTAGCCCACTGAATCTACCAGAACCCTCATGAAAGACCGGGATAAGATTTGGAAAATATGGACTAAAACTAGGACCCTTTATCTTCTTCAGAAATATAAAAAACTCAGAAATAAAATAAAAAAAAACATCCATTATGACAAAATAAACTTCTATGCCAATCCTCCCTCTACTCTTAAATCAGACCCAAAGAAATTCTGGAGGTCTATTAAACAGACTCTTCATCCAGGAAACCCTTCCACACTTAACCCATGTCCCAATGCAACACCTGAAGACATAGCTAACAAAGTTAACAATCATTTTATAAACTCAATAACCTCTATAATAACCCCCCCCAGAAACAACACTAGCACCCACAAAAACTCTATGCCTCTTCCAAACCCTCCTAACTCCTTCTCTCTAAAAGCAGTATCAACTAACTATGTAAAGTCATTACTCTCTAAACTTAAACCTTGCTCCTCATCTGTTGACAAGCTACCCTCCTACTTCCTGCAAATTGCCTTGGAACCTCCTGCGTATCCTGTATCCATCTTAATCAACCGATCCATTTCTGAATCCTATGTCCCCACTGTATGGAAGAATTTCTTTACTCTACCCATTCACAAAGGTGGCAACTCCTCAGACATATCCAACTTCAGACTGATTGCCATACTCTCCCCACTCTCAAAAATCCTAGAGAAATGCATTCACAAGCAGGTAATGCATTACATTCACCAGGAAAACCTTCTCAAACCCACAGAGCATGTTTTCCGTCCCAAGCATAATACAACTACTACACTCATATCATTCATCAACACAGTTTCCCTAGCTCGTGATAACAATAAACTTATCTCATGCCTATTCCTTGACCTTTCTAAAGCCTTTGACACTGTCTCTCACCCACTCCTTTTAGATAAACTCACTAACTTACATTACTCTCGCCCTACTATCTCCTGGTTCTTCAGCTATCTCTCTACCAACCAGCTATCAGTTAAATGGCTCTATGCACTATCTTACCCTCTCACTGTACAAATGGGAGTCCCCCAAGGGTCCATCCTTGGACCACTACTCTTTAATATTTTCACCAACTTGCTCTACTCCTCTTGTCCCCAGCCATCTCTTGTGCAATATGCTGATGACTCAACTGTTATAACCATTGCTGACAACTCAACTGACCTCCACTCAACTACCCAGGCATCCTTCCACACCATTGAGACTTGGCTTAGAGATAAAACTAATACTTAATCCAAAAAAACTAAGCTCCTACTCTTCCTCCCTAAAAACATCACCACACTCAAAAGTACAATTACCATCTTATCCTGCAACAACACTATCATCTCAGCTGAAATTAGTACTAAATTGCTAGGTGTTACAATAGATGATCAGCTTAAGTTTGATCTCCATATTACTAACTTGGTAAAAAGAACTCATCAGAAACTTGGACACATTTTCTGTAGCAAGAAATACTTAACTAACACTGCCCTAATAACTCTCTCCCAGGCTTTATTACTCCCAACACTTCTGTACAGCTGCCACATATTCACAAACCTAAATTCTACACTTATTTCCAAGCTTGAAACTACCTATAATAAGATCGTCAGATTTGCAGCTAACCAAACCTACAAGTCACACCACTGCTTAGCACTACAGCAACTAGACAGACTAGAATTCGCTAAGCTGCTCCAACTATACCAACTACAAATCATCCACTCTATCCTCTATCTACCCTCCTTCTTCCCCAGCCTCTCCACTATCATGTCCAAATATTCCCCTGCTAGGATGCTATGCAGCTCAAATCAAGAATTAGTAGACATCTACAAACCCAAAACCAAAATAGGCTGCCTTCTCTATAACTATAAATCAGCTACATTCTGCAACCAACTTCCCTTGCAAATAAAATCCCTCCAGCCTAGCAAAAGTTTCAAATTAGCCACAAGGAAATATCTAAAAACAAAGTGGTCTTGCCACTGTAGCCAACCACCCTGAAACCACCATCCATTCACCTATTTCACCACCTCACTCTTAATGTATCTGTAACACTATTCCCCTGCCTCTTCTAGCTCTTCCCTTCCTCTATCTCCAACCACTCTTAACTCTTACAGTCTCAAAACAACCTACCTGTCTAGTCTGTCTCCTATACTCAACCTCCCCTACATCTCCTACTAGCCATTCTTACTTTTCTTTCTTGTTTCCAAACTCCTATACAACTAGATCCTACCCACTTTAAATAAGCATCTGCCTAACTATTAACTCATTTTGCTCTAAGCAGCTTAAATAATGTTGTAACTAGTCACATTTTTCTTTTGCTAACTGTTTAAAACCTTGTTTGTAACATCTCACATATGTCTCTGCCAATTGTTAATACTCTGTATAATTGAATTGCCTGGGGAGCTTTCTTCTCTCCAGGTCTCTGCTTGAAAGATTCTATAGCTGATTGTTACTACTATGTTACTAAAATTTAATAAATTGTTTTCTAGTCCTGAGGAGCTTTTCTCCCCGGGTCTCTGCTGAAAAAGAGACAAAAGCTCAGCCAGACAAACCTGGTTAACAAAATGTAAAATAAATAAATAAATAAATTCAGCAAACATAGGTAAACAGAAATAACATTCAGTAGTCCATCTTGTACATGACTTGCAATCCATTAAACAAGTCAGTGACTAACGTCACTTTAGTAAACATTATAAAGACAAATTAGAAATAATTTCCCAGCTCTTTAAATTTTCTGATAAAGCAAAACTTTAACAATAAGCTATTTTAACTAAAAGTATAAGCATTTCAATTTTTCCTTGCATGTATACATTTCTACTTATATTGTAGTGTCAATAGCTGTCTTTGAAATCTGTATAATACTTCACTTCTTCAAATCATTCCTTTTTCAGTTCAGGTTTTATTTTGTCAAAATGGCAACAATATTTCAAGGGCACAATTAATATTTAGACTGATGTTTCAAATAAATAACTTGTCAGTTGCCAATTGAGTTAGTTTAGAATGTATGGTTAGTGCAAATATAGCATGTTGCAAAAATAATATGTATTTTTTCGTGTGCTCTAGAGACTGTCACATGCAAGTGACATATATAATGTAGCATATATAGAGCAGACAGCTTATGGATTCAGGTTGTTAAAGTAAATTATGTTTATTAATCAGGCAGTTTCATTTAAATTCACAAGTAATTTGGGAACATTTCAATTGAGTTTCCAGGAATGTGTAGTCAATGTGAGTAAACATATGTCACAATTCATTAAACTAAGCAGAGGCTAACATCTGTCTAATAATCACGATAAAGGCAAAGAATAGTAATGTCCTAGCTCTTCAAACTTTCTGATATCGTAAAATGTTGACAGCAAGCTATTTTAACTGGAAGACTAAAACATTTCAATACTTCCTTGCGAATATACATTTTCACTTTCAGTGTAGTGTCAAAAACTGTCTTTGAAATCTATGCATTACTTCACTTCTTTCAAGTCATTCATTTTACAGTTCTCATTATATTTTGTCAAAATGTCAATAGCATTTCAAGGGCACATTTACTGTTTAAACTGATATTTTAAATGAATAGCTATCAGTTGCCAAGTGAGTTTGTACAGAGTGCGAGGTAACTGCAAAAATAACATGTTACAAAAAGTAATATGTAACTTTTCATGTGCTCTAGAGACTGTCAGTTTGTTTCCAGGAATACGTAATCCTATGAGGATAAATCATAAAATATATACAATTATACAACAACCCCCCCCATTAATATTCCAAAACGTGCATGCTGATTGGTCAGCATGCACGTTGTAAATCAGACGTATACTAATGGAAACAGGTCTGGTCACCCGGACTTTTTCCATTGGTATAAGTCTTTTTTTTTTTTTTTTTACTGCAACAGAGAATGCAAGATCTCCGTTGCTTTTTAGAAACTATCTCGCTATGTTAAAGGAGTTTAGCATAGCGAGACAGCTTTAAAAATGTAACAGAGATCTTCCTTTCTCCGTTGCTTTTTTTAAAGCTGTCTCACTATGTTAAATGGTTTTAACATAGCGAGACAACATTAAAAAAAGCAACTGAGATTCTCTGTTGCTTTTTTTTAAAGCTGTCTCGCTATGTTAAATGAGATCTTACTTTCTCCATTGCTTCCACCCACAGCTCTGATGTACTGCGCAAGCATACACATGCGCAGTACATCAGAACTACCACAGAATACCAGACAGCTGCGGAAGGGCAGCACGGAGGCATTATACAATGTCATTATTTAAGAAAAGTATTTATTTTCTTAAATAATGTCATTGCATAATAGCAATAACCCACTTCTGGGTGTGGGTAATGCTGGATTTACCCACGGTTGTCTTTGTTTGGCCACTCAGGCTTCGCCCTCGTGACCAAACCACGCCAACCGTGGGTAAATCCAGCATTACCCACACCCAGGCATGGCTTATTGCTTAAATAGTCCTATTATGTATTTATTTTGCCTTGTTTAGGTTGTTTTTTATTTTTAATAACTAAACAACATTACTTTTTCTTATTATTTGTTATCTGTGAGGCTAAATGCACTTCACAGATTCACAGGGTCCTTAGAAACGGCAGCAATTGTTTACTGTTGCTATGGCAACGCAAATAGAATGTGAAGAAAGCTTCACTTCTCTTAACCAACAGTACATTCTTTCCTCCTTTTTTATGTATTTGTTAATACTAAATGGAAATAATTTAAAGGGCATATGTACATGAATGGAACATTCCAGAGTTAATCGCGAACACGTCCCCAATCCCAATAAGCATAACAGTGACTATCATTAACCTAATAAATATTGTAATAACAATTAATTAAGTTCACTATTCCAATTAGTCCACCTTAAAACTAGATTATGTTAGACTATGATTTATCTATGTGTAGATAGTGAGTTATTAAATATATACAGACTATATTAGTATAGTTAATAGAGAATTTAGAAAGGGAGACAAGATGCAGTTAAAATAAATAATGAGAAAAGAGAGAAGAGAGAGAAATAAAAGAGAAAATTAAGAGAAAATACACATATACTATGTATGTTGATTTACAGTATAAATATTTTATGTGCTATATAACCCTCCTTCTGTAGGAAAAAGTACCCTGTTTTACATACCTGAGGTAATGTGAAAACTGTCATGTGTCATCTATTTTCAAAAATTATAGATACAGATTCCAGTAGTTTGCTACCTTTGTTTTAAAATTCCAAGCAGTAAACCTGGATCTTTAAAGTAATGTTAAAACAGTTCATATCATAGTAGATGCTTTGAGAGATTTGGCTGTAATAGTATCAGTCTTTTGCTTCTTCTTTTTGACATCTGTCCAAACATTTGTTTCTTTTGTTATCTTGAGAGAAGGTGACATCCAATCCATAACTTCTGGTAAAGTAATCACGTTATCAGTGTTAATAAATGAAGAGGCTTCCTGTAAGTCAATAAAAGTCCTCATCTCATTGGCATACAGCATTCTTATCTTAGCTGGATATGCAAGTTGTGCCTTGATGTTGTTTTGTTTCAGAAACTTTATCATTGGCCACACTTTTTTCCTTTGTTCCATTATTCTAGATGGATAGTCGTTATCAAATCATATCAGGCTCTGTTTATATTTTAGAGGTGCCTTCCTCGAAAGCAGATCTTAAAATCAGTTCATTGTCCAAGTATGAAAGAAATTTGATAATTATTGATGTAGGAGGGGAGTTTGAGTTAGTGGCAGGTTTCCCAAGAGCTCTCTGTGCCCTTTCAATGCCAAAGGAAAGTCCTTGTTTTAAATTTAAAAATTCAGGGATCCAGCTTGATAAAAAGGAAATAATATCCTCACCTTCTGTGTTTTCAGGTAATTAGAAAATCCTGATGTTATTTCTCCTCTTCCTATTTTCCAAGTCATCTACTTTATTAACCAACCAAGTGTTTTGTTTAAGAAGCAGTTCTTTCTGTAATTCCTCTACCTTAAGTCTGCTTTCTAAGTCATTTAGAGAAATCTCTATTCCTGTTATCCTTGTCTGGTGTTGTTGGACCATTTCCTTGAGGGTGTCAGCCTGTTCTTGACTGCTTGTTTTAAGATTTTCCAGGTTCTCTTTAAAATCATCCATCTTCAAAGACAACTCCTGCAGGGTAGATGCCATCTGTTGTAGTTCCTTCTTTAAGGCAGCATCCTGGTGAGAATTCTTTGAGTTGCTCATTTTAACAAGTGAATATATCTCCAAGCTTTTTGACAGGAAATTATTTTTAAAACTTCACCAAAATGTCTAATTATGTAAATTAGTCCTTTATCTATAAGATTTTATACTTTGAAGAAAAAAAATAATATTTTTTACTGTCTTATTTAACTAGTTATAAGGAGCTCTAAAAACTGCTGCTTTCAGTTAGCCATTCAAGCTCCGCCCCCAAATTGCTGTTTTGTTTGTGAGCACGCCATTATTAATATGTCAGACATGTTTCTAAATTAGCAATGGCAAAATTGGAACCTCGACATGTCATCCATTTAGTCTTGACCTTGGTCACTTATGTCTGTTGTTTGTTATTAAATTGCCATATATTATCTATAAAGCATACAACACCTGTTTGTCTATAACATGCTTGTAGGTGAATAAGCCCTTTTGTATTGGTGCCACTGTCATTTCTTTGCAAATAAATGTGCATTTCTGACTTACCTGACATTACAGATATAACAGCCTTTTGCTCTTGTGTATTCATGGTGATAGGGATAATACACTGAAGGTTTCAGATGTCATAGATCAGCTCCCTCTATATACATCATTATATACTATGACTGCATTTTCTGCATTCATTTCAGTTTTTGTCCTTACAAAGTCCTATCTACATATATATATATATATATATATATATATATATATATATATATATATATATATATATATATATATATATATATATATGTGTGCATGTGTGTGTGTGTGTGTGTGTGTGTGTGTGTGTGTGTGTATATATATATATATATATATATATATATATATATATATATATATATATGTATATATATATATATATGTACATATATATATATATATATATATATATATATATATATATATATATATATATATATATATATATATATATATGGATCAGTGTCATTTCGCCGAAAATACATTTCTCTGAAAATTTCTGACACAGGGTCCAAATCGCCGAAAATCCATTTCACCAGAAATAGTACTGACAGTGTATATGCCCTTTTCCCCCACTGTAGTGTGATCTCAGAGTGAGAATATTAAAGTAAGGGGTGTGTGGGGGGCACAGCCCCCCACCCAGTACAGTTTAATATTGTCTAGTATTGTTTTATATTGTGCAGTCCCTATGAAAAGGGTAAGTAAGTAGTTTATAACCTGAGTAGATGGGGGGCTACATCACCCCCCCCTACATTAATATTCTCATTGTGAGATCGCACTACAGTGGGGGAAAAGGACATATATACTGTCAGTACTATTTTCAGCAAAATGGATTTTCGGCGATTTGGACCCTATGTCAGAAATTTTCGGCGAAATGGATTTTTAGCAAAATAAGATAGACCCATATATATATATATATATATATATATATATCTATATATATATATATATATATATATATATATATATATATATATATATATATATACCAGCTATTTAATTAATATATATATATATCTCACATCGACCCTCCCCTTTGTTCATACCTTTCAATTGTCTAGATTTTCACTTCAAAATGTTGGTCTATTCCTCATAAAATTTGTGTTTTTCAGTCAAATAACTGGGATGATCTGAGTATTGAAGTCACTAAATAATGACATACTTTTGAGTTTGAGATTTCAAATCCATCAGAAAATGTATGTTAATACAAACCCTGTTACCCTAATAATTTTTCTAAGTTTATAAGAGCAATGTTTAAAATCTGACCCTATTTTTGGCCTATGCCCCCCAGTTTTGTCAGGCTTTGTCCAAATGCCTTGCACAAAGAGGTTGAGAGGTACACCTTTGTTGCAATGTAGCTTTGTGTCTCTATCCATATCCTTTATCAGTATGGCTGTTATTATTTATGTGTGTATCTGCAAGATCACACATTCATCACATTTGTCTGTGGGATATCAGTGAACTTTAAACATTTCCCCTCTATGTCATTACTAACTTATTAGATCACATTTTTGGGTAACAATTCCTCATTTCATTTCTCATTCTGAAATGTCGCCCTGTACTTGTCCTTATTGTGTGTGGGATACAGTGTTTGCTCATATGTGAGCACTGCCTATATGCAATCTGTTTTGTTTACATTGTGTGCTGCTGCTTGCAAGTGCCTTTCCATGGCCATGTGCACTATTGCTGGCCACAGAAAGGTGCTTGCTTCCATGTAGGCACAATGAGCAGCATGCATAATCGATTAGTGCTGCTGCTCATCACGCTAACATGCTTACATCATGTAGGGGTCATGTGGTATCTACACAATTGTTAATGAATCCCAGGCTATGTTGATTCATATGTTTAAAGAGTATGAACATTTATCTTTAATTTGGCAGTGTACATAACATTGAATATATGTGTAACTTACAGTGCAAATATCGATGACAATTTTCTTCAGCTTTGTGTAGTTTCATCTGATTCTTGAAACAATTTTCAAGTCACTTATGTTTGGAAATATTAAGCACATATAAGAATATTGCACATATTACTAATTGCTACAAAATAACTGATTTTATCGCCAGCTCAGTGTACTATAAGTGAATATTGCCAATGTATTTCTCTGTCTCTCAGGTTGCCCATTTATAATATCTTGGTCTCCCAGTTATTTAAATATAAGTATACAAACATGAATAAGTGGCAGACAGTGATTAATTTCTAAACTGTAGAATATCCTACAATTATAATCATAGCTTTATTTTGTTACTGAAGCCCTGCCCATTCTAATAATGCATTTTTTTAGCTAGTGAGTCACTTAGTTAAGGAAACCAGCCTATCAAAAATTCTAGACATCATGGATTCCAAAATGGCTGCTGACTAGGAAGCACTGTCTTCTGTGTGCTCTTAACACTATCAGATAATCTACCTGAATCACATGTCGCCACATCATAAAATGATCAAAAAAAGGGTTTTGCCAAACAGTACTGGATATAATCTACCTACCTTCCAAAGAATTTTGGTGAAACTGTGGTTTGGAAAGGCTGATTCATCCTCTCTTCATCCAAAGGGGTATTAGTACTCTCATCCACATGTGTCTATGCCAGACAGCAAATACAAAGAATCTACAGAAGCACAAACAAATAAAGGAACATAAAGAAAAAAGAAGATACAATAAAAATATTTCTAAGATGGATTCAATGGAAGCACAATCTTCAAAAACTAGACTTTCACTAATTTCATCCCCAGAGAAGGAAACATCTACCAAAAGGCAGAAAACAGCCAAATCACAGTCTAAGACTACCAAGTAGCCTCAAAAAAATAAATAAATAAATAAGGGTGAGCAACCCTTTACAATTGAAGATTTAAGGCAGCACTTTCACCACTTCAGTCTGAAATACAAACCTTTTCTTCAAAGTTAACTCTTTTTGGCAACAACCTGGAACAAATTATTACCAGATTAGATGAAAATGATGCAAAAATACTGGAAAATGAAATCAAAATACAGGAACTTCAAAAAATACTTCCACAAATGAATCTCTGATAAAAGAAACGCAGCAAAAAATAATTGATCTGGAGGCTAGAACAAGGCGTAATAATGTGCTGATCAGAGGTGTGCCGGAGAAGTTTGAACAATCACAGCGGTCCTCTATCGCTCAGGAAATTATTGGTATCTTACTAGACAACAAAGATCTTGCACAAACATATTCAATCAAAAGAATCCATAGAGCATTGAGAAAATCTCAAGCAATGGATATGCCTAAACAAATTTATACAAGGTTACTTAATGCTTCCCATGTACAGTCAATCCTTCAAGCTGCTAAATCTAAGAAGTTCATGCGCTGGAGAGGTTTAAAAATTACCTTTGCTCAGGACTTGCCATTCCTTATTAAACAAGAAAGACAAACTCTCTCACCCTAAGTTTTTAATTAACAAATCCAACAAGTTCCAGATGAAGTACCTGCCATTCTATCATTTCAGTACAAAAGCGTAATGTACTCTATAAAAAATCACAAGAAGCGAAAGTTAAATTTATTAAGGCTTTTGGTGAAACTCCAACATCCTCTTAAATTACATCAAACTGTTTCTTTTATATGCCTCTTATTTGCAACAACAACAACTTCTTAAATATGTAAGCTCAAACAATTTTGTTTTTCTCAAAAATAAGAAAAGTGCATATAAGTTCCTTTTACATACAAATGATGTGAACCTGTCCAAATAAATAATCCAAGAAATCTCAGCTCTTATTCCAACAGATCACACAATTAATCTCACCAAAACAGCTTTTTCTTACCTTTAAATGAGTTCTGTGTCCTGAGACCATTTCCAGGCTCCCATCTCGACACTTGTAAAGTAGGCCAAGATTTCTGGGTGTTCTAAATGTCCCTCGTGGCCTCTGTGTGCAGCAGGTTGTCTGGTCCCACTGGAATCACTTTCCTTCTTCAAATGTGCAGGTTTCATGAGAAACAATGAGCGCCACCACTAAATCGAGACTTTCGCTCTTCCGCATTGAACTGAGAAGCAGGAAATACCGAGTCCTGGTAAAAAAAAAGAGAAAAGAAATTCAACTAAATACACGTGGAGATAAAGAAGGCTACAGACAGCTACAAATACCTAACAAGAGACTTTACCGATGATCGGAAAGGTTAGAATGAATATTTACACATTAAAGAAAGTTTGGGGAAGCTTGCAAGACGATTAGTGACAAGTTAATACCATATTTTGTATTAAATAAAGAAATGGTCCATTTTTGAAAGGAATGGTGAGAAATGAACCAAATGAAGATGCAGTAATAGTTTATATAACATATTTTGTGTTTGATTGTCATGCTAACAAATTCATGGTTTGAAGTAGTATCTGCAATTTTCTTTTTTTAAGGCTTTATTATCTGTGCTTTTTATTTGAAAAATATGTCGGGCAACTGTTATTACAAAATGTTCAGTAAGGTTGCTGTTAAGCTATGTATTAACTAATAGGTCAGAATTAAAAAAAAAATTTAGATTCTATTTGAATAACAGTTTAATCTTTGACAATACTATGGATCTCTGTTACAAAGCATGACTGAAATGTTTCACTATCAAAAATTGTTCAACACAGATTCATAAGGAGATAGCCTACTACTCTTTGTATTAACATCTGTATTATAATCAGTCTTTTAATGTTTGTTTTTATAAATCACAAAAATGGTTGCTTTTCCAACATATGGTAAAAAGTAAATCTGACTCCCTGTCGAGGATGAAGAGACTTGTTATAACTTTGTATGGGCTATTTTCTCCACCCATGGTTAATAGTGGAGCGTTTATCTGAGAAAGGGTGCTCAAATGACATAATATAGTGGTAGAAATCTTTACATATCAAGTCTAGAATTTAATCTTACATTTGGGACAACAAAGTGCAATAAGGTATATTTACAACCTATGCACTATATTTGTAGCATTTTGCTGTTCTGCTTAGTTTCTTTAGCTGGAAAGTCTTTAGACATGAGACCCAAGACAGTGGTTTACAAAACAGAGCATGAGACACATATTATGGTCTAAATAGTTTGAAAAAATGCATAGGTAAGACTCTGAATATAGGGATAATTTGTGAAAAAATAAAAATAAATGTAACACTATGCTAACTATAGTTACTGTATGTCACAGAGAATTATACATATGATGCATGCATGTGCATGCTTACATGCACAATCATTCACACAAAACAGGCAAATGGAATAAATAGCTGCAATATTCATAAATACCATGTAGCCTATGAAATTGTTACTAGGCTTTAACAGACCACTACAGATAATTTTAAGCATTACAGTTTCCCAATTTAATGTACTAGAATTACTGTAGAACCCATACTTGGGGAATACTTGTATGCTTTAGCTAACAGAGTTAAGCGCACGTACACACTTTACAATCATGATCTTAATTGCCAAAGTCCATCTGGGTTTGATCCTTTTCAAAGGTGTATAATCAAAGTCATGCACTTCTGACTCTATTATTAACACACTGGTCAAAAAATTGTATACAGCTGTCTATCTTCTGGGTTATTTTGGGAAACTGTGTGTGTGTAGTTGTCTGTGTGTGTGTGTGTGTGTGTGTGTGTGTGTGTGTGTGTGTGTGTGTGTGTGTGTGTGTGTGTGTGTGTGTGTGAGAGAGTATGGGTGTGGTATTACAAATTTACTTTTATCATTGTTATTTGGGTACAGATCAGGATTGTGTCAGTAACAGATAACATGATTTTCTAGCCCTATATGCTGAATAGTTAACAATGTCTCTTCATCTTGTTAATTGTTATAGGGATCAGAAAAACTTTACATGCATTCCCAGAGAGTTGGGATGAGTTATATGAGTTATATTTGGTTGTGAAAACAAAATGGCAGGGGTAAGGGACATTATGCGATGTTCATACCTATAGTGTAACGAGTAGGTTATTCCTGTCTTTAATCAGTACTCTTTTGCAGTATTACTGATGCGTTACACGCATCTGAAGTCACTTGACTTAGAGTTAGTAAATAGACAAATGTTTTATTTCTTGTCATCACCCTATACCTGTTATATGGTAAACTATTATTGTTTTAGGATTACTATGTTAACAAATCACTTCATCTACATGTCGGATTTCGACTATCTGTGTTCATATATATGTCTCTGGTTTATGCATATATAGATTCTCGGCCTTTGGAGCAATATAAAGCTTAGTAGATACTTTTAAACGGCCTAATGTACATCCTATATAATAATATTTCTACTTCATTTAGGCAGAAAGAGGCATAGTATCATTGGTTGTTTATCTTTTCATAGTTTATTGTTCAAAGTAGTCAAATTTGGTCATATAATATCTGGTTGGTTCCAGCTACAAGACCTTGCTGGGAAACAGGCATCTTCGTACACTTTAGGAAGCATAGGTATAAAACCCCACTTGATAAGGATAAGTGAAAAGGAGCCTCAAATATGTCTTACCAGTCAGAGGTGCTATTAATTCCCTAATTTAGAGGTTAATTCCTTATAAGGTCATCTTTGAGTCAGAACTGTAATCATACAGGATAGATACTATAGGGTGACTTTGCTGTATGGTCATATGAGGATAAGTATGCTCAAGATGTATTATATTAAGTAAAACACTATCTGTTAGTATCAAACAATATTTGCTGATGTTTACTAAATGTTAAAAAGTTCTGTTTTTTTTTTTTTTGTATACTGTTACATTAAAGCAGGAAGCACGTGTGTGTGTAGTAAGTTGGATTTTGGAATGTCAAGAAATTTTTGTAAAGTAATTAAATATGTAAATAGTGTCTTCTTCCTTTCTCTTTCAGATATTTGTAGAATGTGGTTAAGCATGGGTAGTGATCTGAGAGAGGCGACTGTCACTTTACTCTACTTTTCTCCTATTCATTTTTCATTTAAGGGAAATAATTCTTTTTACCTTCATTCTATTTGCCTAGATATTCTTAAGTTACAACACATTTGCCCGTTATCTCTCTTCACTTTAAATAGTAAAAATACCAAACCCTTATCTTACTAGTTACTTGGATAAATGCTATTGATAGACTCATGGAATATAAAGGGGTTGCAAAATAATAAAAAAAGGAATTTAGTTTTACATCTAATCCAGAAATCTTCATTTGATATTACTCTTATCCAGGAAATGCACATGACTACAGCTCAATGGTCAAACGATGTTAAAAAGAAAGGGATAAAACAGATTGTAATGGCTGGGGATATCCAAGGGGGTAGCAATAATAGTTAAAAAATCTTTCAAAGGATCAATTATAACTTCTGGTTGGGACCCAAATGGGAGATAGTGCTATCTAACCTGTTCTATACCATGCTGTAAAAAAGAAATACTTATAGTAAAGGTCTATGGTCCCTGTATACACCAGTCTTTGTTCCTTTATGAAATCATCTCGCTCGTTGAAAAATTTAACAATCATCTACTGATCCTCGGGGGGGGACTGGAATATTGCAATTAGACCGGATTTAGACAGAACCTGTAAAACCAATAAATGACCTTTAAGTACTACTAATACTATAAGAGATATGTTGGAAGTCTACAACTTGTTTGATCCTTTTGAATTTTTTAGGAATGTCCCTAACATTAGTAACTACACATTCTTCTCTGCCTTCCACAAATCCTGGTCGAGGATAGACTTCTTTTTAATATCAACATTTTTTGCCTCCTATGATATAATATATAGTAGTGACCCCAGAACTATTTCTGATCATGCAAAAATGTATCTTCATTTAAATACCTGTAAACATATGCTACTCAGAAACAGCTCCGCGTGGTCCTGCAGAGTGGTCCTAGCAACAGAGAACTGAAAAAAGTGACTACTTTCCTGATTTAAGTTTTTTTTGCTGATTTTACCTAAAATACCTTCTCTTGCTTACTTTGAACAAGCTTAAACTGTTTTTAGCTGTTTGTTGCATTATATATTATCTGCACTTAAAGTTACATTTGGTCAAAAATTGGTCGAAAGTTTGTTTTTGCTGTTAAATTTAACTGTTGAGGCTGCCCACTAAAGTGTGCTAGCCTGTGTAACTGATTTATTACTGTTTCCTGCATTTCTGTGTACTTTCTATCACAAAAACAAAAAAAACAAAAAAAATCCTTGTTTTCCTGCCTCTCCTTGACTAGTTTAGACCAATATACAGGCTTTGCTGTATTCTGGACTGTGGTGTAGTTCCTGTGTTGTCCATTTCCTTACTTGGATAGAAGGAAGTTTCTTTGCTCACCAGTGGGATTGGGGAGCCTTGAGCAGCCAATCTGTCCCTGAGGGAGTGACCTCAGCACAAGAGCTTGTAGTAATTGGCTGTTTTGGACCATTTCCAGCTCTTTTGAAGTTCCCTGCTTAAAATCCGCCTCTGAGCGTTTTTTTCTGGCTATACTACTCAGAAACAGCTCCTTGTGGTCCTGCAGAGTGGTCCTAGCAACAGAGAACTGAGAAAAGTGACTATTTTCCTGATTTAAGTATTTTTTGCTGTTTTTTACCTAAAATACCTTTTCTTGCTTACTTTGAACAAGCTTAAACTGTTTTTTTAGCTGTTTGTTGCATTATATATTATCTGCACTTAAAGTTACATTTGGTCAAAAATTGGTCAAAAGTTTGTTTGTTTGCTGTTAAATGTAACTGTTGAGGCTGCCCACTAAAGTGTGCTAGCCTGTGTAACTGATTTATTACTGTTTTCTGCACTTCTGTGTACTTTCTATCACAAAAACAAAAAAAAAAAAACAAAAAAAAAATCCTTGTTTTCCCGTCTCTCCTTGACTAGTTTAGACCAGTATACAGGCTTTGCTGTATTCTGGACTGTGGTGTAGTTCCTGTGTTGTCCATTGCCTTACTTGGATAGAAGGAAGTTTCTTTGCTCACCAGTGGGAGTGGGGAGCCTTGAGCAGCCTATCTGTCCCTGAAAGAGTGACCTCAGCACAAGAGCTTGTAGTAATTGGTTGTTTTGGACCATTTCCAACTCTTTTGAAGTTCCCTGCTTAAAATCCACCTCTGAGCGCTGTTTTCTGGCTATACTACTCAGAAACAGCTCCTCGTGGTCCTGCTGAGTGGTCCTAGCAACAGAGAACTGAGAAAAGTGACTACTTTCCTGATTTAAGTATTTTTTTGCTTTTTTTTTACCTAAAATACCTTCTCTTGCTTACTTTGAACAAGCTTAAACTGTTTTTTAGCTGTTTGCTGCATTATATATTATCTGCACTTAAAGTTACATTTGGTCGAAAATTGGTCGAAAGTTTGTTTGTTTACTGTTAAATTTAACTGTTGAGGCTGACCAATAAAGTGTGCTAGCCTGTGTAACTGATTTATTACTGTTTCCTGCATTTCTGTGTACTTTCTATCACAAAAACAAAAAAAAAAATCCTTGTTTTCTCGCCTCTCCTCGACTAGTTTAGACCAGTATACAGGCTTTGCTGTATTCTGGACTGTGGTGTAGTTCCTGTGTTGTCCATTGCCTTACTTGGATAGAAGGAAGTTTCTTTGCTCACCAGTGGGAGTGGGGAGCCTTGAACAGCCTATCTGTCCCTGAAGGAGTGATCTCAGCACAAAAGCTTGTAGTAATTGGTTGTTTTGGACCATTTCCAGCTCTTTTGAAGTTCCCTGCTTAAAATCTGCCTCTGAGCATTTTTTTCTGGCTATACTACTCAGAAACAGCTCCTCGTGGTCCTGCAGAGTGGTCCTAGCAACTGAGAACTGAGAAAAGTGGCTACTTTCCTGATTTAAGTATTTTTTGCTGTTTTTTACCTAAAATACCTTCTCTTGCTTACTTTGAACAAGCTTAAACTGTTTTTTAGCTGTTTGTTGCATTATATATTATCTGTACTAAAAGTTACATTTGGTCGAAAATTGGTCGAAACTTTGTTTGTTTGCTGTTAAATTTAACTGTTGAGGCTGCCCACTAAAGTGGGCTAGCCTGTGTAACTTATTTATTACTGTTTCCTGCATTTATGTGTACTTTCTATCACAAAAACAAAAAAAACAAAAAAAAATATCCTTGTTTTCCCGCCACTCCTTGACTAGTTTAGACCAGTATACAGGCTTTGCTGTATTCTGGACTGTGGTGTAGTTCCTGTGTTGTCCATTGCCTTACTTGGATAGAAGGAAGTTTCTTTGCTCACCAGTGGGAGTGGGGAGCCTTGAGCAGCCTATCTGTCCCTGAAGGAGTGACATCAGCACAAAAGCTTGAAGTAATTGGTTGTTTTGGACCATTTCCAGCTCTTTTGAAGTTCCCTGCTTAAAATCCGTGTTTGCGCAGCTTTGCATGATTGTGCACATAGCGCAGCGCTGGATAAACAGGCTTAAACTATTCCTGGCTCCACCAAGTCTGCTCTTCAATTTTTCCCTTAGAACTACTCTACTTGCAATCTAAACAGTCTATTTCTCTATCTGAAAAGCCACGCACTTGCTCCTAAAGCATTTTTATACAGATAAAGCACTCTTAAACAAAAGAAAGTACTTCATTCACCTAAAAACCCTTAAGTACCCATTTCCCTATAGGTCCTTTCTGACTCAGTTACACAGCAATCCCTTACACTTTCTAGCATGTCGAAGGGTCAGTTTCTGGTGTCCTCTCCTGTTCAGCTGGTGAATGTGTGAATCTTGAGGCAATGTTACAATTGCCTCATGTACACAGACAGCCCTCTCCTCCTCCCATCAAATACAAATATATGTGAGAGATGCAACTATATAGCCAAACTGGAGGCTGAGCTCTCTCAACTCAGTACTGGCAAAACGAGTCAGGAGGAGAAGGTAACCATGCACACCACAAACCCAGTCTCACATAGACCTATCACAACTGCAAACCAAACACATAACCACACAAAAACATACTCAGAGGCTCTAATTAAAAATCTACCAAAACAACAGAGGCCTCCAAAGCAGACACCCAAGTGACCACTGCCTAAAGACATAGCACATGCAACACATAGTTCACAAAGTCAGTGTGTTAAACAGTCACAGCCCTTAAGGCCAAACAACATGCCAGATACACTTGTAATAGGTGACTCCATAGTCAGATACACTGACATCCCGCTCACCAGACTGAACAAGGAAAAGGTTACAGTAATCTGCCTGTCGGGCGCTAGAATACATCACATAATACAAGCACTCAGGTCATGCCAACGCAAGTACAAATATGACTCGGTCATTGTCCATGCCGGTGTGAATGACCTGAGACGTACCTCCCTGGACTACATGAGAAGAGACATAGAGGAGCTCTCTGATTATGTAGCCCAGGCCGGTATCACCATGACCCTGAGCAGCATCTTACCCTCACCAAGAATGATGTCACAGTACAAAGACAAAATGATTAGCTTTAACAATTGGCTTAATTACTGGTGCCATTCTAAGGGGATCCAATGTCTGTCGGCTTGGAATGACATGCTTGACAAGCCACGCTGCTTTGCAAGGGATGGCTTGCACCTGTCACCTCTGGGCTTCCGAATATTGGCCAAGACTCTTTGCTACTCCCATAGTGCCTTTTTTAGGCAAGGCTCAAAAGACAAACCCACCTCCCTAGAAAACACAAGTGAAAAAAAACTAAGGGTAATGCTGCTCAGTGCCAGAAATCTAAACCTCAAGATGCATGCTCTTGAAGCCCTCCTCAGTATGGAAAACATTGATGTCTGTGCAGTGACTGAAACCTGGTTCAAGGCTCCTGAGAGCACCCCAGCACTACCAGGTTATACCTCATATCATGCTTTCCGGCCCCAAAACTTGAACTGAACCACAAAAGGAGGGGGAGTATCCATATTCATCAAAGATACCCACACCTCCAGGTTAGTGGCAACGCACAAAGCATCAGAGACCATCCAGGTGCAACTAACCATAGGCAAAACTGCCCTACAGTTTGTAGCATGCTACAGACCACCCTCTCAAACTCAGGAACCCCACACAGCCTTCCTGAAGACACTGGAGAGTATGAATGTCTCTCCAAATACCATCATATTGGGAGACTTCAACTAGCCAAACATAGACTGGGAACATTACTCAAGCCCCAACACCCTAGCTCAAAGGTTTCTAGAATTCATAAACTCAAATGCGATGGAACAACTAGTCAACACTCCCACAAGAGGAGATAATATACTAGACCTGATCATCACAAACATGGGGACAAAATGCTCCACACCGGAAGTATACCCCTCATTGGTGAGATCTGACCATAAATTAATCTCACTGGAAATTCACATCCCGCCCCCACCCCCTGCGCAAAAGACCACAGTGAAGAATTTCTCAAAAGCCGACTTCACACTTCTTAAGACTGAAGTGTTATCCTTCAAGGCCCCTGGGCCAGTGGAAACCACAACCCACACCGCTGAATCCTTTACAAATGCCTTCTACGGACATCTTCAAGAATGCATGGATCATGCAATCCCTAATAAAACCAAAACCCATTTCCCCAAAGGCAGGCACTCTGTCTGGTGGACCCCAGCCATTAACAAACTTTACAACAGGAGGATGAAGCTACTACATGACAGAGCAAAATCCCTAAAAGTGAAGGCATCTCTGATCAGTACTAGCAAAAATCTACGATCACTCATAAAATCATCCAAGACCAACTTTGAGAGAAAAATCGCAAAAGACACAAAAGACAATCACAAGGCCTTCTTTAGCTATGTTAGAAACCTAGGTGGAAACTCCCAGATATGCTCAGAGTTAGTCCAAAATGACACAAAATACACTGAACCCACAGACATTGCCAACATTCTGGCAGACAGGTTCAGTGTAAATTTCTCCACCCCCTCCCCCCCAAAAGGAGAAATATCTATCCCAACAGAGTGTAGCCTCCCTAACATCTCAGATGCCCAGGTGAGAGCCGCCCTCTCCAAAGCTAAAAACACAGCATCAATGGGAGTCCCAGGCTGCGTACTACATGAACTCCAAGAGGAACTAAACCCGCACATAAGGCTGCTGTTTAATCTTAGCCTTACTACAGGATACGTACCCAAAGAGTGGCGTACAGCAACAGTGGTGCCACTCCACAAAGGAGGTGCTTCTATGGACCCTGGAAATTACCGCCCCATAAGCTTGACGAGCCTGGTCTGCAAAGCTATGGAAAGGATCATTATGGAACTCATAAACAAAGACATTGGGGACCTACAGACATTGGATCCTACCCAGTTCGGCTTTGTCAAGGGTAAATCCTGCCTTTTGAACCTGGTCGACTTTTTTGAAACAGTCACTAAGGCCATTGATGAGGGTAAGGCAGTTCACACAGTCTACCTTGACCTTGCAAAAGCCTTCGACACAAAACCCCACTCGGGCATCATAGACAAACTCACCAGCTTAAAAGTAAACCCATATGTCACAAGATGGGTTACAAACTGGCACAAGGACAGAACCCACAAGGTCAGAATTGCTGGAGCCATGTCAGACTCTAAGCCAGTCACAAGCAGTGTCCCACAGGGCTCTGTCCTAGGACCCCTCTTGTTCGGCATTTATTTTTCCGAGGTGCAAGCAAACATAGGAGGATTGCGGCTGACAAAGTTCACAGATGACTGCAAACTGGGTGCCATAATCGATACTCCAGCGGACACAAGCATCCTTCAGAGAGGTCTCATAGAGTCGGATAATTGGTGCCAGAGCCATGGCCTTAAACTGAATACCAAAAAATGTATAGTCATACCCTTTGGGAAAAACAAGGTACCCACAAATTACCATATAGGTGGTAATCCATTAAGTACAGAAGAGGTAATCAGGGACCTAGGGACCCAAGTTGACAGTAACCTCTCATTTGACACTCACATTGCCAAGGTGGTTAGGAAGACCTTCTATACTGCCCACCTTATCATGAAGGGATTAACATCTAGATCAAGAGAGGTCATTGTGCCTTTGCACTCTTCTCTTATCAGGCCCATAATTGAGTACAATGCCCCATTTTAGATGTATCTTACCCAACACCTGCAGCAATTGGAAAGACCCCAAAAGTTCCTCACCAAGAGGATAAAGGGTCTCAAACATATGTCATATGCTGCCCAGCTGAAGAAACTCCAGCTCTATTTAATCGCATACCGCCTACTCAGAGGTGAACTATGCCTGACGTACAAGGCCATGTCCAATCCAGAATTAATGGACATGCTCCACCTCAGAAAATCCAAATCCATCAGAGCCATGAGAGCAAGAGATTTGAACCTCAACACAAAAATAAATAGGACATGCTGGAGGGACAGATTCATAACCCAGAGGCTCCCTACACTCTGGAACAGAATCCCAGTATATGTTAGGCAGAGCCCCTCACTGACTCTCTTCAAGAGAAATCTTGACGAGTGGATGGGGGATCGTAGATTTACCCCAGGGGTCATCCCTGTGTCACTACTGGACAGAGGCACAGTAAACTAAACCCTATATGGGCTAAATATGATCATCCCAAGGGGTGGAGAAAGCCACACACACTCTGGCTAAGCTTATAAATGCCCTAGGGCAGATAGCCTAGTATAAACCTATGAACCTATGAACCTATAATGATTTGAACTCCATCCCTATAAATCGGTCCTTTAATCCAAATCTCTTGAACAACATGATTATCCATAGAGAAATTCAAGAATTCCTGTCCCAGACATTTACCTCTTTTGATATGTCTGATATGCTCATAGATGTTCAATGGGCGGCTGTCAAATCTACTTTAAGGGGTTCCCTTATTCAAAAATCTTCCCTAATTAAAAAACAATCTAATTCCCATACTTTGGTGCTAGAAACAGAACTAAAAAATCTAGAATTAGAACTTCAAACTAAGTTCTCTCCCGACACTGAGAAATGAATATCCAACATTTAAAAGCAACTTCACGAACTGCACCTCAATCAATATTCACTTACGGAAACTCAACTTATCCATAAGTATGCTGAATGGGCGCAAACGCCTTTGAAAATTCTTGCTAGGATTATAAATATCAGACCCCCGCCTACTAAAATGAATCACATTATCTACAAGGGTCAATCATATTTCACAGATAAGGAAATTATTCAAGTTTTCCAGGAAGTATATGAGGAAATTTATGGCCCCCAAATACTTGAATCACCAGGCCTTCTAGACTCTTTCCTAAATGAGTTACACTTTCCTAAAATAAGTAAAAATCACTCTAATTTACTTAAGGCGCCTATAACCAGAGATGAAATTTTGATGGCCATAAGCAAACTGAAGCCAGGGAAAGCCCCAGGTCCAGATGGTTACGTGTCAGAGTTTTACAAGTCTTTCAAGCAAATTCTTGCTTCCATTCTTCTTAAAGTTTATAATTACATTATTCAATTTGGCATCTCGAATTTATATCTTAATAACTGTTAAGACCATTTTTATACCTAAATCTAATGATAACATTACTAGCACAAATGACTACCATCCAATTGCCTTAATTAACATCGACATAAAGATTTTATCTTCTATCTTAGCGAATAGACTAAAAAGCATATTACCACATATTATTTCACATGACCAGCTTGGTTTCATGAACAGTAGGCATGTTTGGGACAACACTCTAATCACTGAAGCCATAACATATATAACAAATCTCGACAAATCCCCCAAATATGCTCTTTCTGTTGATGCCCAAAAAGCTTTTGACCAGGTAAACTTAAAGTTCCTCTTTAAAACCCTGAAATACTTCTCCATCCCTGACGAATTTATCAAAACGGTTAAAACCCTCTACACTAAGGCTTCCACTTCCCTAAATATGAACAAAAAAAAAACTCCATGCCAATCCAGATTATAAACAGAACAAGACAGGGTTGTCCACTCTCACCCTACCTTTTTAATATTTATCTTGAAGTTCTATTGTTAAATTTAAGTCAGAAAACATTTCACCGTTCAATTTACCTATATAAAATACAAGTGAAATACACTGCCTTTGCAGATGATTTAAACATCTATTTAGAACTTCCCTCAACTGAACTTGAAAAAATTTTAAAGTCTATAGACAAATTTTTGCAAATCGCAAATTATGCCATTAACCCAAACAAATCAATATTCTTTCCGCTAAACCCCCTTGGACACAAAGAATTTTTCATTCCAGAAATAGCAATCAAAGTTAACTATTCCCTAAAATATTGTGGTATAACCTTCACTCACCCCCAATAAGAGCTAATAAAGTTTAATTTGTACAAAACTTGGACTAAAATCACTGAATATCTCACAAGATGGAAGAGTTTAAATCTTTCTCTTTTCTTAAAAGTAGCTATTATAAAAATGAATATCCTCCCCAAACTTCTTTTACACTTCTTCGCTCTTAATCAAAACATACCGAACACTTTTTTTTTCAAAAATAAAAGTTGCACTAGGAAAGTTTATTTGGCACCCTAAAAATGTTAGAATCAGCTACAATAATCTTACACTTTCCAAAGATAGAGGAGGATTGGCCCTTCCGGACCTTTTGTCATATTACCATATAATTAATGCCAGTCGTATTATACATGTTGCTAACTTCCAACAATCAAACAAGGACTGGAATCCCTAATGGACAAAATTGTACAATCCCCATATAAAAGCATATAATATCAATCCTAGAACAATTCTCTTTCTTAACAATAAAACTCTTAAAGAGTATAAAATTCACCCCATATTAATAAACAATATAATGGGCTCCAATCACTGATAGCTTCCCCTGGCTTACGATACTCCCTAATGATGGCCCAACCAATTCATCTTAATCCAAATCTTAAACTGGGTAACAGCATGTTAAATCTTGATAATTACCCTCTCATTAAGAACTGTACAGTCTGGGACTTCTACTCAGTTAAAGACTTACCATTTAATGAAATCATGTCCTCTTTGGCAGTGAACAAGAAATGCTATATAATAATTAAACAAATATTTTACCTAATTTCTTTGATCACTGACACAAGGTCAGCTACCCCCACAGAGTACCATCTTTATCAGTCTCTAATAACCCAACTTCTATCAAGGTCTAAAATGCTTTCCAAAGTCTATAGTCTAGTAATAAAAATAAAATACCAAGACAAGTTACTATTTTCTAAATATTGGGATGGAAAAAAATAAGGAAATTACACTTAACCAAAAACTCAATGCGATTGATGCTACAATAAAGTTAACCCTTTCAAAAAACTAATTTATACCAAGTTCATGAAAAACAATAACGCATATCACACTCCATCGTTCCTAAATAAAATTAACCTAAACAGCTCGCCTTTTTGTCCAACTTGCCCTAATTCTGTTGCAGATATGCTCCACATTTTTTGGGCTTGTAAAAACGTGTATAAACTCTGGTGCTCCTTAAGAGCACGGCTGGAGAAAATGGGTTACATGAAGTCAACCCTTTCCTGGGAAATGGCACTATTAAATATCTATCCAGGTTCATTTCAATCTGAAACTAAACATATCATAGTGACACTGTGTGCGTTGCTCAAAACTTACATTACCTTTAAATGGCTAGAAAGAGCCAAAATGTCCTGGAAGGATTTTCAATTGATGGCTGTTAAACATGTTTTTGCAAGTAAACTAAAAACTACAAGCAAAAAGAAGTTAAGTTACTTTCAGAAATATTGGAATCACCTTCTGGATGTTCTAAATCATTATCCTACTTAGGTTGCTCTCCATTTCTCCTCCTACTTCTCCTCATTACTTTTCTCCAGCAGAACCTTTGTAGAATTACAATTATTGCGACCCTTTATGTTATCTTTTCTTACAATTGTGCAGGCAATACATTCTAGTTTCCTTATACTTATTCCCTCCCACTTAGTGACAGTCACTTATATATATTGTATATAGTTAAATCAATTAGGATTTAGGAATATTGATATATATTCACACTCCTGTACAAACAAATACCTCTCACCAATCCTTTCTGCACTTTCTTTTTGTGTTTTTAATCAGCTAGTATCCTATTCACTTGATTAAAGAAGCTAAATATTTATTTTTGTTATATCAGTACTGAATGCATCTGTTCTTAAGCAGGATTGTATGAAGATTTTTTTCATTTATCTGTTTTGAACCTATTTGTATTGTGTGAATTATGGTTTTGTTTTTGTATTTATGTTTTTTAAAAATGATAATAAAAATCAGATTGCAAAAAAAAAATCTAGACATCATAAGGAGATATGATATTAACTGGAATTGTATAGAAAAGGTGCTAGAGACTTGACTGAGCTAAACCCATTCACTAATATTCAGAAACTCTTTCAGATGCAAATTAGCTGCGGACTTAAATTTACCAGAAACAGACTGGTATAATATTGATTCAACAACGTTAGTAAGGAAATTATTCACAGAGTATATTCAGGAACAACAATTGCTTCAGATTGTAAAAAAAAAACTACCAGGGGTCGGAACATACTAGATATTGTTTGTGTTCCCAAAGAAATTACTGTAACTTCAAGTCAAGTTTTACCACCATTGATGTGCATTGATCATGGGGTTATTAAGGTTAATTTGTTGCTAGATAATTCTGACAAACTGAAATCTAAACCAATGCGCAGAAGGTTAATTACAGATTATATGGAAGCAAAACAGTCACTATGTAAAACTAACTGGAGTGAGATGTTCAGTGAAAAAACTGCATATAGAATGTGGAAAGTTTTTGTTTGAGTGCAAAAAGTAAAAAAAAAAAAATTAACAAAAGGATCTAGGCATACAACATCAGTGGGATATATTCCCATAAGAACAAGATATCTGATTACAGTTAGAGACAAAAATAAAAGAAATGGAAGAGAGGTCAAACTACAGCTTTGAAAACTGAAATAAACAAGCTGGACAAACAAATTAAGCATAGCGTGAGACAAGATCAAGAAAAATTTGAAGAAAATTTATATAAAGATATTGAGCATGATAGGAAACCTTTTATAGATACATAAAATGTGGAAGAAGTAAAGACACAAATTGATAAACTGTGTGCAGAGTCTAAAATTTATTCTCAGACACAACAGATTATAGATATATTTACAAAATCTTATGCAAGGCAGTTTGGCTCCACAAAAGTTGTGATAATTTGTTCTAGTGACATCCAGGTAACCCTAGATGCTGGAATCAGATTAGATTATATTGAAAAAGAACTGCGCAAACTGGATCCAAATAAAGTGCAGGGAGGAGACAGAATTAGTAACAATGACATGAGAACACTTCAGCAAGAACTTACAGTACCATTACATCTATTATTCACTAGGTCATATAAATATGGGGAGATTCCTCAAGATTGGAGACATGCACTTATTTATCCTGTCTTTAAGGGAAAGGGGAGTAGGACAAACCCAGAATCACATAGACCCTTACGTCTACTTTCATGTTGTGGAAAATTAATGGAGAAGGTAATATTGGTTAAGTTATTGTCACAACTGAATAGGTTGGGACTATAAACCATATATCAGCATGCATATGTTGAAAATAGATCTATTATCACCTGTAACATGATGTTCTATAACAATATAATAATAGGTATGAATGAAAAATTGTGCTGTGATGTAATTTATATAGACTTAACTTCAGCATTTGACAGGGTCATACACAAAATACTGATCTATAGATTATACAACTAGGTACTGATGTACTCTTGATAAGATGGCTAGCTGCATAGCTTACAAATAGGACATGGCAAGTATCATACAGCAACTGGACAGGTGAAATCCTTGGTTACAGTCAAGATGTCCCACTAGGCTCTTACTTCTTTAGATTGTATCTTTCAGACCTAACTTTTTCATCTGAGGTGTTCTACAGTCTATACGCAGATTACCTGAAATTGGGTAAACTGATTATAAGTGTTTCAGATAAGGCATGTCGGCAAAATAACGACTACATCGACTATTTGGGCACAGGAGAATAACCTGCTGATAAATACATCAAAAACTAAGCACATGAGATTTGGAAGACATAAACTGAAAGGTACAGCACACAGTGATTGAAACTGTAGACTAATTTAAAGACCTGGATATATAGGTAGATTCAGCTATGGATTTTTCTAATCATATCAACCAATTGGTTAATAGGTTGTATAAAAAGATTTATAAAGTCTAGGAAATTAAAAATAAAAGTCATTGTTTGCTACTTATATTAGACCCAAACCTGAGCATGGAATAACAATATGGAAACCCTATAAGAAGACAAGCATGTGTAAACTGAAAAGAGTACAGCAGAAATGTACTAAGGGCATCCATGGATGTGAAAATGTAAGCTATTATGAAAGACTAAAACATCTGAACTTGTACAGTGTCTCTTACAGATATCTAAGAGGAGATCTTATTCAGGTATATAGGGCATTTAGAGACAACTATCTCTGGGAATGTTTGGGGTTATCACAAAGTACAAGAGAATCATCAGACAACTTGTGTAGAAGATTCTGTAGGAATGAGAAGTGTACTAACTGGTTCTCTGACAGAGTAGCTGATGCATGGAGCAGACTACCAAATTACATTAAAGCAAGCACTAGTTTAAATATTTTAAGAACAGACTGGTACACTTATTATGGAGACAAGTGTTTTGGTATATTGGCAAGCTAGAAGGGCATTTATGCCCGTGCTTGAAATATTTGTATGCATGTATGTATGTATGTATACATGCATGTATGCAAATAAACATAGTATACATAGTCTCAGGGTTAAACATAGAGATGTTTTGGAAAAAATAATAAAAAAAATAAATAAAATGTGTTTGTGCATGTGGTAGAGGCAGAGTCCATTTATTACCAACCCCAAAAGAAGACTACTGAAAAAAAAATAAAAATAGATAGATATAGATATAGATATAGATACAGATATATATATATGTGTGTCTGTGTGTAATATATATTTCCATGACAAATGCACTAAAACAGCACTTAATTTTAAACAGCTGAGTAACTAAAAATATAATCTCCATAGCTGTCAACCTTCCTTCTACCAAATGTAGAACAAAATGGGTAAACTGTGGTACACTTACTAACAACTTACTGGTGACTTCAAAATGGAAACTGACAGCATTTTTAACTTTGTACATATAAATGTTCCTTTGATGAATTAGTACTCTTTGTTATTTACCATGGATATTAGTTAAAATTATTAACAATGAGCATGTACTAGACCTCTTCGGTGAGGAACTGTGTAGACCATGGACATTTTAAGACACATTATTCCTCAGATTGAAGTGCAGTTAAGCGATATGATACTCTATGACATTATCTTCACATTTAAGACAGAAACTAGAACAGGTTATCTCAAGCCTCCATGTTCATACAATGTGACTTTAAGCAAGCCACTTAACCAAGGAATGCCCCTAGGTTGAGTCTAAGCCAATGTAATGTGGATCAGTGCTTATCCTGGTTAAAAAATGCAAAATAAAACTAAGAAGCAATATAATACATATGACCAATTGAGTCTGCTTGAAGAACAATGGTGATAGCATGCATTTTTTAAATTTTAGTGTTGTTAATCCTGTTCTTCTAAAGAAAAGCAACAATAAAGCTACGCACACGAAGGAAAAGGAGCATCAGGCTAGATGTTTTACAAAGATAGCTCAGGAACTTAAGTGCTTGGATGTGAAATGCATAACTGGGGCGCAAACTGAACAGATGCCTTATCAGGGATTGGCTTATAATATGTTGACAACACTTACATAGATTAGAGGGGTAATGGAAGGAAACAATGTAATAAGAAATGAAAAGGAAGTCAGCATCTGCCGAGAAAAGCACATATGCTGAATCTGAGACTTTTTTTTAATTATTTTTAGCAGAATGATAGACTTGTCAGACTATAATCTCTATTGCAGACTGCACCAAGCATTCAGCCAGCTCACAGTAGATTATTTTAGTAATCTAGCTGTTAACAGACATAGGCATTGACCAAAAAACCAAACGTTGTGAGCAAAAACCTTTATCAAAAACAAAGCTTTCAGGCCAAAACCCTTTTTCAATGCTTAAAAAGGGTTTTGGCCTGAAAGCTTTGTTTTTGATAAAGGTTTTTGCTCTCAGCGTTTGTTTTTTTGGTCATTGTTCTATTTAACAGCAGTGTTGGTTATTAACAGACATAGGCATGACAGTTTCTGGCAGCAGTCATGTCCCCTGTCCCCACCTAGAGTGGGGCCCTATGCAACTGCTTAGGAAGCTATGTGCAAGATTTGGCTCTAAGGTCAGAACTCAAGTGGCTAGATTCACAAGTATCGTCTTTGAAAGAAAAAAGTTAAAAGAGTAGTATACCATTTGGTTCAGTTTGGAGTCCTTTCTTGGATGGTATGTATCTCTCAAACCTTCAGGCTAATATTCCTTTCCTGAGGTTATCTAGTTTTACATACAACTGTAAATTTGGTGTTATTTGATCTTCTTCTTCTAACTTAGACTTCTTTGAAATGTGTTAGACCATTTTAAAAACTGATACAAGGATAAGGATCTCAAATGCAATGCAAAACATTTATTGTACTTAATATTGATAAACAAAACATTTACCCATAATTATATAGGTAACACCACCCTCCAATTAGACTGTTATAAGGGATCTTGACACTTTTGTTGATAATTCCTTGTATTTGACCGTCATATGTTTGGAGTAGTTAAAAAGCTTTCCACTTGGATCATCTAATTTCCAACAGCATTTCTTCTCGATCCAAATAAGTCTTATTTCCCCTTTTAATCATATCTCATCAGACCCATTAATGAGTATAATGCCACTTTTGGCTTGTATTTGAGTAAAAATAGGCAATTTAACTTGAGAGGTCTCAAAGATTCCTAACTAAAAAGATCAGTGGCCTTAACAATCATACTTTTTAGAACAGGCTAGCAGCCTTCTCTCCATGCTCACTCTTGCAGACTTTTCTGAGGATCTGTGTTGAGCCTTTTGAGCAATGAAATGTCTGACCATCTTTGATCTTACTACTTTTTTCAAAACAAATAGGTCTTCAAATATCTGCTTAATACAACTAAACCTTCATCAACAGATAAATGATACCAGATGCAGGACAGATTTATATCCCAATGTATCCACCACATGTCAAGCAGAGGAGCATTCTTGCCACCCTCAAGGTAAACACAGATAAGATCAGCAGTCTTAAATTCTCCTGAATCTAATCTTGTGAAGGCATATTTGAGGACAGAACTTTTGAATATACATCATTGGCTAGGTTTGTAATGTTGTGCAGACTGATTGTCTAGCATTTACATATGAACCTATGAACTGTCTACCTGTGATCCACATATTATTGTTTTTTATCTTATAAAAGGTTTGCAACCATTATGGTGTGCTATCTAGTTTGCCAGCAGTTATCTGTTAAATAAGCTACTGTACCATAAGCATTTTTCTGAAGGGTATACAATGAATTATCTATACCAGAGTAGCTTCTTATTAAGTAAATACACTCTTGTAAATGTATCAACCCATTCTGTGCTACTGAATGACTTCTGGATAAGGGCAATCAAGTTATCCTAAGTAATGACAGAAGTAATTGCAGTTAACAAACCATGACTTTTCAATAATAGCACTGCTGAGTCTGGTAGTCTAAAATCCAAAGTAAGTCTGTTTTTCTTTTTTTATGACATATCATAAAATAGGAATGGATGAGGGCAAAAGTTTAATGTTCTTCCAGAAATTATCTCATAGCTGTCACACAGTGATAGTATGGGTCAGAAACAGAATAACTCACAATTAGAGACATAGCATGCCTAAGACCAACCTTGCTGTCTTTGAAATGCCTCAGTACCATTCAATACCATTGCCTGCATCTTTTGTCTCACCAAATAAGCTTATTATTTTTATTTCTAAACTTGATAACTGGATGGATTTCCAGAACCTTTTTAGTTGTGCCCCATAACAAATGCTGCATAAAATGGAACTATATTTGTAGATACATAAAAACATGCACAAGGGTGATATACTGTGCAATGATTAACATACAGTAGTTGGGTCTCCAATTTTCTTCTTAACTTGGATGCCTTCTGTGTCAATTCTATATGACCGACCTGGGTGTCAAATGAGTTTTCACCAGCTTTTCCCATTTCAAAGAAATGCCAATGTGGGCAGCAAGAACAGTGTGTGTGTGTGTGTGTGTGTGTGTGTGTGTGTGTGTGTGTGTGTGTGTGTGTGTGTGTGTGTGTGTGTGTGTGTGTGTGTGTGTGTGTAGGCAATTGACTGTGCATGCGCATGTGTGCATACACCTCTTATGATAGAGTGGCATTCTAATTTGAATTAAGCAGGACTAAGTAACTACTCTGCCATGTTCCTGATTTGAATAAAACAATTCAAGTAATACACAGTGATTATAAATACATAACATCTTAATTTAGTATTGACATAGATACTATATGTTTAAATTCTTACATGGATAAGCAATTTAGCAAGTAATTAGATATATGATTATCAATAACACTGAAAAAAGCTCTCAGATGGTGCTATGAATATCAGTATCAGTCATTATCTTTGATACAGTTATATATAAATCAAATGGGTAATCCTTTAGTTTTTTATTCTTGATTGTCTCTAACATTAAGTAAGGGGTAATATAAGGCAAACCGTTGTTTCTGGGACACTTTCTCAGTGATAATTTTGCACATTAGAGCTGTATTGGTTTTCTGAGATCAATGAAATTAGGCTGCGTTCATATGGGTTTGTTAGGTCCCCATTCCAAAAACTAAATAAGTGATACCTTTATTACATTAAGATTTATTTATTTCCTAGAACAATGTATTTCAACTTTGTAATTTAGCCAGTAGAAAGTGCTGCTCCTTGTGTGATCCACATCTCCAGCACACTTATATAAACACACAACATTCATTCATACTTCATTTCTTTCATTCCTAAACTGTTACACTGCTCATAAGCTACAGATCACTACATGCAGTGTCTATCACCTAAGATAAGTGAAGAATATAGCAGTCAGAATATTAGTGATTTTGTCATATAATGCAGGTTTTTAACAGTTGCACTGACTTACCTTTTGATGACATTTTATCATGAAAAGTGACATGGCTACTAAAGTTTTTTATAACAGTGGACAATCTCAGTTGTGTACTGGCAGTTTTCTTTACCTTCACAGTCATTATTTTATGTCCAGTTATGAAAACCTTCCTAAGGATAGTTTGAACGAAATCCAGGGGATGTGGAAGTCACAATTTTAGTATCAGACTGAACATCTGCACCCTGATGGTGACTATTTGGTCACTGTCATCATCAGAGCCTACCGATACTCCAACATCAGGTGGTAAGAGTCCTACACTTCCACTGTCAGGACCACCTTTGATAATAAACAACAAACACAGGAATGAAATTACTACTCCCCTAAATATTAACCCAAAATATCTAAACAAAACGTAACAATAGCAGATGATACAGCAATGCAGACACTCATTACACCCTCCTCACATATACAGATAATATATCTAAATAATGCTTAGTGATAAAAAAGAAACATTTGCTTACCATGTGCAGATATCTCAACACTTTGCAGGGAGTATAGGCCTGGAAGAAATGAATTAATGAATGGTGGCTATTAAGCTTCACAATGTGAATAACACAGAGACAGTGAATAAGCAATTGCCTATATTCCTTGTAAGAAATAGATCTAACTGAAACTTGTCTGAGCTGTCTCTCCACCCCCATGTCTACTGCCCCACTGTCTTATGCAAACTACAGTTGTGTACACTTACCATAAATGTAGATGTTCGAGTGTATTCACTGTTGCAGTCATCACACTTGGGTTATCTGCCTGCAGGTAGCCCTCAGTCAGCCAAAATACCAAAGACTTAGTATTTCTGCATCAGTAGTCAGCCAAAATACCAAAGACTTAGTATTTCTGTGTCAGTTGCTGTTGCTCCAGAACTGACGTCAGGTCGTCAGGGGTATAAAAACAGGCAGCCGACGCCATTACATCAGTTTTTCTTGCCCCAAATGTCAAGAGCCCCCCAATAGGGATTTAAGCTAGGGTATATATTAGAATGCCAAACTTTCAAAATTTTGAGTGTTCTATAATCGACCCAATTTTCAGCGAACGCTGAAAATATCGAAGAAACAGAAAACCACATTTTTTTCTAGGGAAAGAATTTGGTTGTCCATTTCTGTTGCTTCAGTATTTTCAGCGTTGTGGTGGAAAGTTACGGGTCGTGTTCAGATAAGTGTGTGATTGTGTGGACATGAGGGTTAGGGCGGGTTAGGTGAGTTACGGTTAGGGCGTGGGTGAGGTAAGTGTGCGATTGTGTGGACGTGAGGGTTAGGGCGGGGTAGGTGAGTTAGGGTTAGGGTGCAGGTGAGGTGACTGTGCGATAGTGACGGACCTTAGAGTTAGGGTTTGGGTTAAGGTAAGTGGATAGATAGTGGTGTATGTATAGTTTAGTGTAGGGTTAGGTTTAAGAGTTTAGGTGTATGTGTGTGGATTGCTGTTTGTTTGGTGTGCTTGTGTTGTGTGTATGTGTTTTGGAACAGGAAATTTTTTCCCTAGGAAAAAATTCGCTGTTCTGTATGTTAGTTGTTTTAAATTTTCGATTAATAGGGTTCGATATTAAAACACTCGAAATTTTTAAAGTTCGGTGTTCTAATATAGACCCATTAAGCTATGGTGGGAAAATTGGGAAAATCACCACCAGTAAAAAGTAGATACCAATACCCCTGTAATATACACAGAGGGGAGACAGAGAGAGAGAGAGGGGGGGGCTGGAGGGAGGGAAACTAGGACTGCAACAGTGAATACACTCAAACATCTACATTTATGGTAAGTGTACACAACTGTACTATGTTCTTTGTGTTTCACTGTTGCAGTAATCACACTTGGGTTGATTCCCAAAGCTGAAGAATGGGTGGAGGCAGTCAAGAAGAGTTTGGGCAGGCTAGTATGCCCTGCAGGACTGCTGTTGCAAAACCCGCCCTGAATTTGGAAAAGATAGGCAGGTGGTAATGCTTGGTGAATGTGTGTACAGAACACGAGGTAGCAGCTTTCAGAATGTCCCTGGTAGGGACACCCCTGAGGAATGCTGTAGATGTAGAAGTTGCCCTAGTGGAATGTGTTATGACCCCCTGAGGGGTTAGTTTCCCATGGTGTTTGTAGCAGAAATGGATATAGTGTGCTATCCATTTGGAAATTTTCTGTTTTGAAATGGCCTTGCCCTCTGCCCTGGTGCAAAACTGAGTAGGAACTGGTCAGATTTCCTGAAGGGCTTAGTCCTATCTAGGTAGAATCTGTGCACATCCATGGAGTGCAGGCTCCTTTCCCCTTTATTTTGAGGATTAAGGAAGAAGGTTGGCAAATGTATAGATTGGTTGAGAGCCACACTGGACTCCACTTTAGGCACAAAGGAAGGATTAGTCCTGAGGGAGACCCTTTCAGCATGAAAAATAATGAAGGGTTCCACAGCCATAACTGCTTGTAGCTCAGACACTCTTCTAGCTAAAGTGATGACCAGAAGCAAGGCTGTTTTCCAAGAGAGGAATTTTAACTCTGCTAATGCTGCAGGCTCAAAGGGGGCAGCATGAGCTTTGCCAGCACAAATTAAGGTCCCAAGCAGGGATGGGTGCTCTCCTTGGTGGCCTTAAGTTGTTTGCCCCTCTCAGGAACTGTTTGATGAGAGGGTGAGAGAAGAGAGGTGGCTCAGTGTTGTAATGAGCCGAGATGGCAGAGGCTTGGATCTTAATGGAGGAGAAGGATAGGCCTCTGTGGAGTAGATCTGCTAGGTAATCCAGGATTAGAGGTAGGGAGGGCAGTGCTGTGTCCTCTCCTTTAGATTGAATCCAGGAGCAATACCATTTCCACTTATCAGCATTGGATTTCCTTGTATTGGGTCTTCTGGCTTCGAGAATGATGTCCAGCACCTGCTTGCTTAGGATGATCAATGGGGGAGAATTCAAGGAATAAGCCAGGCTGCAAGATTCAGTGTTTGCAGTTGAGGATGCAAGATCTGTTCCCCCCTGCTGAGTGAGGAGGTTTGGGCTCTGGGATAGATGCCAGGGTGGCACCGGTGACAGGCTGTGCAGTAGTGGGTACCAGTGCTGGTGTGGCCAGTTCAGGGCAGTCAGGATTGTCCTTGGTCAGTTCTGTCTTATCTTGAGTAATATTCTTGAGAGAAGGGGCAGAGGGGGGAATGCATAGATTGAGAGGTTTTCCCACTCGAAGGATAGGGAATCCACTTTCCAGGCCCTGCTATGAGGTGTCTTGGTGCAAAATTTGCTGAGCTGGTGATTGCAGTGGGAGGCAAAGAGGTCCACCTCTGGGGTCCCCTATTCCTGGAAGATAAGGCTGAAGGTGCTGGGCTCTAATTGCCACTCATGTGGGTCTAGGAGATTTCTGCTTAAGTTGTCTGCCAGTGAGTTTTTTTTTGCCTGGCAGGAATTGAGCTTGCAGATGGACCTGCATGTCCAAGGCCGTATTCCACAGGGCCATGGCTAGCCTGCAGAGTGGGTAACAGTGGGTTCCCCCCCTGCTTGTTGACATACCACATAACTGTGGTGTTGTCTGTTTTCATTTGCAGGGGTCCTGATAAGAGTAGGGATCTGAAAGCTGTTAGAGGGTGCTGAATAGCTAACATCCCTTTTAGGTTGATATGCAGATGAATTGGACTTGGGCTCCAGTGGCCCTGAATGCACTTGTCGTCCAGGTGTGACCCCCAGGCATAGTCTGATGCATCTGTAGTTAGGGTTTGGGTGGAGTGGGGTAGAGTAAAGGGAAGTCCCTTGTTGTGGTTGTATGCTGCTGCCCACCAAGGAAACAATGTCCTTAGACAAGGTATAATAGGAATGACAATGTCCAGGTCCTGAGAATGTTGGCACCAAAGACTTTTTAAGTACCACTGAAGTTTCCTCATATGCAGTCTGGAATATGGAATTAGTAGGATGCAAGAGACCATGAACCCTAGGGCCTGCAGGCTTTTCTTTGCAGATATATGGGTTCTGGTGGCCATTTTAGTGAAGTAGTCTGTCAGATAGGCTTGTTTTTCTGGAGTAAGGAATGCCATCAGTGATACTGTGTCCAAGCTTGCTCCCAAGAATACAGTCTTTTGACTGAGGACTAGTTTTGATTTATTTTCATTGATAGTGTACCCCAGAGAGGTTAGAAGGTTTTTTACAAATATTAAGTGCTGCAACAGCATTTCCTGACTGTCTGCCTGAATCATGCAGTCATCCAAGTACGGGTAAATTTGAATTTTTCTCTGTCTGCAGTAGGCGATGGCTGGAGCCAGGCATTTTGTGAATACTCTGTGAGCAGTGGATAAGCCAAAGGGAAGTGCAGAGAACTAATAATGCATAGATCCTGCCCTGAAGCATAGGTATTTCCTGCATGAGTCCCTGATAGGGATGTGCAGATAGGGTTTTTAAGTCTAGGGTGGCTAACCAGGCATCTTTGGCCAGCATAGGAAGAAGCTGCTGCAGGGTGAGCATTTCGAATTTTGGTACCACCAGGAAGGTGTTTAGAATGGAAATATCTTGGATTGGGCACCAAGTGCCCTCTTTTCTGGGTACCAGGAAAAGTATGGAATAGAACCATTGATCTATCTGTTCTGCAGGAACAGGTTGAATTGCCTTTATGGAGAACAGGGATTGAACTTAATTTTGTGCCTCTGCCTACTGGTTTAGAGGAAGGTCAGGGAACCCTTTTGGGGTTGGCAGTGAGTGGAAGTAAAATTTGTACCCCTGGGATACAATGTTGAGGCTCCATCGGTCTTTGGTGATGGAAGTCCATTTTTTTGTATAATGGCCAAGTATTTCTCTTAGGGGCATGAGCAGTTGGTCAGAGGTGAGGAGTGGAGTTGAGAAGTCATTGTGAATTCTTTCCATAAGGGGTGGCTTAGCACTCCCTGTTTTTGAAGTGGAGGCACTCCATTGCTTAGATCTCTACATACATTGTGACTGTAGTCTGGGGGATCTGTTTCCCATGGGTCTAGTTTGAGATGGCCTTGAGGGGACTGCAAAGGACCAATGCTTCGAGGGGCAATGCCTACTGAATCTAGGAGGCTGTACTTGCAAGAAATATTTGACTGTCTGCATAGATTTAGCTTTTTCTTCCATCTTTTTTAAGAACCTCTTCTGCTTTGGTGCCAGATTATCCTTGTTCAAAGGAGCATGTAGTAAGTTTGATTTGACATGGTCTGGCAAGGTATGCTCCTCAAGCCAAGCATCAGTACAGAATCAGTGACTGCTGCCCTGCAAAAAAACTTCTAGGGCATTAAAGCCACATTGCAAAGTATGCTTGCTGACTTGGCTTGCAGAATGCATAAGCTCTTGTAATTCTTTATTTTCTGCACAATCTGTAAAGCTAGCTAATTTTTGCTTAATAAGTTTCATAATACGTTGCTGGTACTTTAGCATGTGAAACTGGCAATTCAATGCCCTAATGGTGAGAGTTCCAGAGATGTATACTTTTTTACCCCATCTGTCTAAATTTCTGGAATCCCTGTCTGAAGGGGTGGTATTCTTAGCTGTAGTTGCTTTTATACCTTTAGGCCCCTGAGAGATGACCTCTGGGTCAGCAGTAGGATTTTTGAAAAGAAATTTGTGAGAGCCAGAAATTCTGTAGTACCTGTCTGGCTTCCTAGGGGGTAAAGTGTCAGGAGTTAGACTGGATTCCATAAAGACATCATCCACAACATCCAGAACTGCGAATATTGCTAAAGGTCTATGTTGTGGCAAGTCTAAAAATTCTCTGAGTCTCTTTTTGGACTGAGGATAATCTTGGCATTCCCAGAGGAAATTCTCTCTTAAAATATGTAGAGTTTCACCAAAAGAAAAATCCTCTGGAGGAAAAGCAGAGGGAATGGATTCCTCTGATTCTGAATCCTCATAAGCAGATAAAGGCATGTCTTCATATTCAGAAACTTCAGAGTCGTCAGACTCTTGGTCTGTTAAAGCTGCTGGGAACAAGTCTCTTTTTCTTGTAGCAAGGGAAGGCTGGCTTCCCCTAATCAGCACAAGCAGGTCTTCTGTCATTTTAAGCATTTGATGTTAAGGCAAGGAAGCAAGTGCTTGAGTTTGGGTCGTCAGTTTTTTAGGTGTAACTCATACTCTTGACCTTAGAAACTCGGTAGTTTTAGACAGAACTGAAGACACTAAAGAAGTCATCGGTTTGTGTCGAATATCTAGTGTGAAGAACTTCCTCAGAAGCTGGTGCCTGCACAGCAGCTCTGGACCCATCCAAGGTAGAGACATCCACAGGTTCCGTAGTCAAAGAAGAGTCTTGCGGCACACGGGACTCCAAACAGGTCTCGGTAGTGGCCTGTGAATCCATAGAAGCGGGCATCAGGGGCTGCAAAAGCACCTCACTGAGTACCGGCAAACTGGCGACTAGCTTAATGGAAGCATCGTCTACAGTTTTGGACCTGTGCCATCTGTCTCTGTCATTATCCTTACTTTTTTTGGAAGACTGATAGTTGGATGGCTTACCGAAGCTATTTGGGAATACGGAGATCGAGAGCGAAAGTATTTAGTGACAATAAGGGCTCGATGGTGAATCGTTTGGGTGTTGAACAAAGCACAAAACTGACAGCGAGGTACATCGTGGTCTGGGCCTAAACAGGTGATGCAGTAAGAATGGAAATCTCAGTATAGTATTTGCTTTCCTCAGGTGAGACAATTATTAACTTTTTCAGACATCGATTAGAGCAAGAAAAAAGGATCCCAAATGGGGTACTTAGCTTTAGAAGACTTCAGGATGATTCAATTCGGAAATGAAAATTCAGGTACCAGCCGACCGGCACTCATGCCAACTGCTTCTGCTTCGGGCTCCTCGGCAAGAAAGACTGATGTAATGGTGTCGGCTGTCTATTTTTATACCCCTGACGACCTAACGTCAGCCCTGGAGTGACAGCAACTGACACAGAAATACTAAGTCTCTGGTATTCAGCGTGACTGAGGGCTACCTGCAGGCAGATAACCCAAATGTGATGACTGCAACAGTGAAACATGAAGAACATCTATATGTTATCAATAGGAACAGATATAAAACATGTATCAGAAGCAGTAGCAGTCAAATTATATTTTAGTTTACAAGACAACGTAATGTTGCCATATGTAAGCCTACCTGGAATATGGCCCTAGGACACACTTGGCCTCCCAGCCACATCAGTACCAACATCAATCACATGTTGCAAAGTCTGCCATGAGCCGTTGGGATCTCTGCTAGTAGACAAGAACTCCTCATTTGGTGTCAGAGGTGACTCAGTATTAGGACCACCCCCCATAGCCAGCTGCTCTCAGACAACTGCAACCACCCTCCTCCATATCTATCATGTCAGTGGCCCAATGCTGCAACTGATCATAATTGCAGCCATGACCGCCAACTGTATTGCCATCAGTGACTACCTGATTCCAAATGTTCTTTCTGGCAGTCATATCACCCCAGCCTCTCTGAAGTAGTAAGGCACCATGACACATCAGAGCATGGATTACGACCTTGTTCTCAGCCTCACTAAAAGGGAGATTTTTTGGATTTGCTAGCTAAGGTGCATACTCCTATGGGAAATAAAATAGAGGAGGACAAAACCCATTAATAGTACATAACTAATGTATTTTGTCCAAAAAATAATCAGGCTGTGTACCCACTGTCAACCTGAAGCACTTGAAACATAATTTTCAATTAGGACAACAGAATGTTAGGTGCCACCCCTCACCCACCAACACAAATGTAAAGGTCTGAACAAACACCCCTTCTGTTAACATTCCTATACTGAATACTGGAGTTTTGTCACTGAGTAATAGAATACAGTTATCATTGCTAAATAGTCAAGGATGCAAGTTAGGAATGCCAGTCAATGTTCACTGTGCACACCACTGCTGTGGAGGTTGCCCTGGGGCATCTGAGAAGTCTAATTCCACTGTCAGCATGTCAGCCACATGTACAACCCCTTACATTAGATGAAAAACATAGTTACATTTCTCTGCAATCTGAGGTGAAACTGAAAAAGCAAATGGTAAGAACATACTTGTGCTGTAGGCACAATCTATGTATCTCACAAATCTAAAGCCCTGCAAAAACTGCCTATGCCAACAGTAAAGTGTAAGAAATGCAAACAGATTAACTTTCATTTTTCTACTGGCTATATAAATGTAATTCTAAAAGGTTACAATCTAAATGTCCTTGAATAATAGAAACATACCTTAACAAAATAAGTGCTTCTCTGCAGTGAAATCTCCATCAAAGAAATACTAAACCTTTGTTTAATCTGAAAACAAGCCTCCTCACCTTCAAGTTCCCTAACTTCACAGTTACTTTTTGTACTGCAGATTCAGCCCTATGAGCACTGTGAAGATGCAAATGAGGTGTGAACTCATTAGAATTGTGGAATATGAAACTTTTGACTGCGTAGCAGATGTAAACATAGTGTATGTAGCCTCTACACCAGTGTTAGGTGCTAATGGCTTGCAACTGTGAATTACACCAAGTTAAGGAAAACTTAGCAACAATTCAGACACCCTTCCTTGCAGTGGGTCTGTCAGTGACGATACACTTATAAAGTATAGAACTAACTGCAATAAGATTTTAAATAAAAACAAACACTGCACATGTATAAATTTTGGCAATATAGCACAACTCTCCTGCCTTTGCTGAAAACTGTTGTTCACTGTTATGTATTTGCATCACACCTTGAAAGAAAAATGATAGGAAATGCACTGCCGATTGCATGTCTGATAGTAACCCAGAGATAAGGGAAGAATACCCTGAATGCAAAAAGAAAACCGAGCTGCATTTGTGCAGACATATTTATAAATGCTTGTGTGTTCACTCATTGCACTAAACATGTTAGGCACACATGTACACAACCAGCTGAGAATGTCTAACTGTATGAACTGTTAACACTGGATATGAAATGTAAATCGCTTGTATGCACATGATTTGATTTGTATTATAAAGCTGGGTCTGTGGCTAAGAGAGATAATCCAATACAACTATATTGTTTAAGTGCAATAGTCTGACGGTTCATATCCAAAGCTGTCTTATTGTTTAACCTTTGTTTCCCTGTTTTATTTTTTATTTTTTCCCCTTTACTATACGTGTGGCATGTGGCATAGCACAAATGTAGTTAGCTGTTTAAAAAAAGGAAAATTTAATTTCATTCACCTTCAAAATGCAAATCCACTTAGCTGCATTGTGAGGTGGTCAGCACCATGGATGGTAATAACTGCAGAAATTCTACCTGTTACCAGGCTATATCTGTGGCACAAGGTATACATACTGAGGAAAGATTATAATGAGTCTCTACACAAGTAATATAAGTTCACTATTGCCTTTTTGCATTTGCACACTGCTTATCTGTGTGCAAATAGGGTATATTACTTAAGAAAAAAGTGAAAAATTTAATGTGGTTCACCTTCCTTCACAGAAAAAAGCTTAGCAGCGATACATGGACATCAACACTCTGGAAAGTACTGAGTGTGAAAAATATAGCATTTTCCTAGCTTTCCCTGTTGCACCAGGTATAAGTGCAGTGAATTTAGGGTCAAAGCACAGGTAAGCCAGGGTTCAAATCCAACCAGCTCCACTTTTTAGTAAAGGTGTTCAACTGTAATTTTTCACAAAACTTTGATTATACATATCAATAACTATGTGTAGCAGGTTGGTTGACAGAAAGGTATCATTACTGCTTGCATGCACATACTTTTGTAGCTATCATATGTATTGTGTGTGTAACTGGTTTGGCATAACAGTGATGATTAACTGCAGTTGTATATCTCTGATATACACAATAGTTCATTGACAATCATCTAGACCACTCCCATAACTCAGTTATAACTGTAAGACAGAATGTATTGTGAGGTATGTATCATAACTCCAAACTCTATCACTAAAGTCAAGCAAGTCTATCCATTTTCAGTATATTGTAAGACATTAGACCTGCATGACACCTGAGAATGTATAGGCCAGAACCTTTTAGTGTCTCACACACACACACTCACACACACACACACACACACACACACACACACACACACACACACACACACACACACACACACACACACACACACATGCTTAATTGAAGCATAGCACCAGTGACTCTTTAAAATGTATAACTGTAATGACCATGGGTGAAAAGCATTTCTTCTGTGGCAATGAGGAATAATCACTAATGTGAAAATGTATGTACTCTCTTTTGCATAAGTTTGAATCTCACTTTATAAAAAATACATTTAACAGTGAGCAAGTTTCTACAAAATATTTGCCGAGTCATTGTTCCCTCCAAAGTCATGGCTTAAAATCCAAATCATTTAGCATTTCAGTGTTGACTATTGGACAAGGTGTGACCAGGTATGACAGCACACATGCCATAAGTCAATGCCAAATATCTCATCACCATTGCTTTTTCATAAATGCCCTTTGTCTTTGTTTGGAAATGGGTGGCCATGGTTCATAGGATCATAGGTTCATAGGTTTATACTAGGCTATCTGCCCTAAGGCATTTATAAACCTAGCCCAAAGTTTTGTGGCTTACGCCATCCCTTATGTTAAAAAATACTGTGCCCATTAGTTTGTTGTGCCTCTGTCCAGCAGTGACACAGAGCTGATTCCCGGGGTAAACCTATGATCTCCCATCCACCGATCAAGATTTCTCTTGAACAGAGCCAGCGAGGTGCTCTGCCTCACATGGACCGGGATTTTATTCCACAGCATAGGGTATCCTCTGGGTGACAAATCTATCCCTCCAGCATGTCCTATTTATATCCGTGCTAAGGTTTAAGTCGCTTGCTCAAGTGGATCTCGTAGATTTGGATTTTTTGAGGTGGAGCATGTCCATTAATTCCGGGTTGGACATGGCCTTGTATGTCAGGCACAGGTCACCTCTGAGCAGACGGTATGCGACTGAATAGAGCTGGAGTTTCTTCAGTCAGGCAGCATATGACAGATTTTGGAGTCCCTTTTGGTTAGGAACTTTTGGGGTCTCTCCAATTGCTGCAGGTGTCGGGTGAGATACATCCCGAATGGGGCATTGTACTCGATCATTGGTCTGATAAGTGAAGAGTACAGGGGAACAATGACCTCACTTGATCTGGATGTGAATCCCTTCATGATCAGGTGGGCAATGTAGAAGGTCTTTCTAACCACTTTAGCAATGTGAGTGTCAAAAGAAAGGCCACTGTCAACCTGGGTCCCCAGGTCCCTGATAACCTCTTCTGTGCTTAGTGGATTGCCACCTATATGGTAGCTTGGGGTTACCTTGTTTTTCCCGAAGGGTATGACTATACATTTTTTGGCATTTAACTTCAGGCCATGGCTCTGGCACCAGCTATCAGTTTCCGTGAGACCCCTCTGAAGGATATTTGTGTCCGATGTACTTTACACTATGGCGCCCAGTTTGCAGTCATCTGCAAACTTTGTCAGCCATAGTCTTCCTATGTTTGCCTGTACTTCTGAGAAGTAGATGCCGAACAACAGGGGCCAAGGACTGAGCCCTGTGGGACACCACTTGTGCCAGCTTGGAGTCTGACATGGCGCCAGCAACTCTAACCCTGTGGGTTCTGTCCTTTAGCCAGTTTGCAACCCATCTTGTGACATATGGGTTTACATTTAAGCTGGTAAGTTTCTCTATAATACCCGAGTGGGGTATTGTGTCGAAAGCTTTTGCAAGGTCAAGGTAGGCTGTATGGACTGCCTTTCCCTCATCAATGGCCTTGGTGAATGTTTCGAAGAAGTCGACCAAGTTCAAAAGGCATGATCTGCCCTTGACAAAGCCAAACTGGGTCGGGTCCAATGTCTGCAAGTCCCCTATGTCTTTGTTTATGAGTTCCATTATGATCCTCTCCATAGCTTTGCAGACCAGGCTTGTTAAGCTTATGGGGCGGTAATTACCAGGGTCCGTAGAGGCACCGCCTTTGTGGAGTTGGACCACAGTTGCCGTAAGCCACTCCTTGGGCACGTATCCTGTGGTAAGGCTAAGATTACATACCAAAGAATTGTAGAACACCGACTGTGTAAAAACAAAATAAGCAAGCCTCGGAGTACTTCCCAAACTGTTGAAACACAAATATAGTGCTTGAATCGAACCAAACAGCATCAAAAAATATAAATGCAGTGCAGCAAAGAATAAATCCAAAAAGAATTTAATTGAAGCGCTTTTCGTCCGCTACTAATGGCAAACTTCTTCAGAATAATCCTTACTTAGTACTCCGAGGCTTGCTTATTTTGTTTTTACACAGTAAGGCTAAGATTAAACAGCTGCCTTATGTGCGGGTTTAGTTCCTCATTGAGTTCATGTAGCACACAGCCAGGGACACCATCCGGTCCCATTGATGCTGTGTTTTTAGCTTTAGAGAGAGCAGCTTTCACCTGCCCATTTGAGATGCCTGGGAGGCTACACTCTGCTGGGATAGTTATCTCTCCTTTTGGGGGGGAGAGGGGGGTGAAGTTTGCACTGAACCTGTCTGCCAGTATGTTGGCAATGTCTGTGGGTTCAGTGATTTTTGTATCATTTTGGACTAATTCTGAGCATATCTGGGAGTTTCCACCCAGGTTTCTAACATAGCTGAAGAAGGCCTTATGATTGTCTTTTGAATCTATGGCAATTTTTCTCTCAAAGTTGGCCTTGGATGATTTTATGAGTGCTCATATATTTTTACTAATAATGATCAAGGGTGTCTTCTCTTTTACAGATTTTGCTCTATCATGTAACAGCTTTCTACTCTTATTGTAAAGTTTGTTTATGGCTGGGGTCCACCAGACCGGACGTTTGCCCTTGGTGGAAAGAGTCTTGGTTTTATTAGTGATTGCCTGATCCATGCAGTCCTGGAGGTGTTCGTAGAAGGCATTTGTAAGGGCTTCCGCAGCTTGGGTTGTGGTTTCCACTGGCTCGGGGGCCTTGAAGGATACCACACCAGTTTTGAGTAGTGTGAAGTTTGCTTTAGAGAAGTTCTTCACTGTGGTCTTTTTTGTTTGGGGTGGGGGCGGGATGTGGATTTCCAGTGAGATTAATTTGTGATCTGATCTCACCAATGAGGGATATACTTCCGGTGTGGAGCATTTTGTCCTCATGTTTGTGATGATGAGATCTAGTATATTTTCTCCTCTTGTGGGAATGGTGACTAGTTGTTCCATGGCATTTGAATTTATGAACTCCAGGAACCTTTGGGCTAGAAAGTTGGGGCTTGAGTAATGTTCCCAGTCTATATTCGGGTAGTTGAAGTCACCCAATATAATGGTGTTTGGAGATACATTTATACCCTCCAGTGTCTTCAGGAAGGCTGTGTGGGGTTCCTGAGTTTGAGAGCGTGGCCTGTAGCATGCTACAAATTGTAGAGCAGTTTTGCCTATGATTAATTGCACCTGGATGGTTTCCGATGCTTCGTGCATTGCCCAACCTGGAGGTGTGGGTATCCTTGATGAATATGGATACACCCCCTCCTTTTGTGGTGTGGTCCGGGTTTTGGGGCCGGAAGGCATGATATGAGGTAAAACCTGATAGTGCCGGGGTGCTCTCAGGAGCCTTGAACCAGATTTCAGTCACAGCACAGATATCGATGTTCTCCATACTGAGGAGGGCTTCGAGGGCATGCATCTTGAGATTTAGACTTCTGGCATCGAGCAGCATTACCCTTAGTTTTTTTCCATTATTGTTTTCTAGGGCGGTGGGTTTAGAATTTGAGCCTTGTCTAAAAAAGGCACTATGGGGGTGGCAAGAGCCTTTGCCAATATCCGGAAACCCAGGGGTGACAGGTGCAAGACGTCCCTTGCGAAGCAGCGTGGCTTGTCAAGCATGTCATTCCAGGCAGACAGACATTGGATCCAATTAGAATGACACCAGAAATTAAGCCAATTATTAAAACTGATCATTTTGTCTCTGTATTGTGGCATCTCTTTCCCTCTTTCTGGGGTGGCACTTGGAATCACACTATTCTGATGTCATACCTTTCTGCCAACAAACCAAATGCATTTCAGCACAGGGAGATGGGCCAACAACTGTATCTCAGCCTGAAAACCCTCCACCAGTGGCTGTACAAACACCCACCACCTCTGGATTGAAACTTGACAGCACAACCTCTTCAACCACTGCCCTACATGGTCCATCCTCTTCAGATAGCATTGCCCCAGATGGTGGTGCAGTGGTACTGTCTGGGAGTACTGGTGGGTGCAGTGATTATGTCATCTGCCAGGAGCTGCCAAGTATGATGCATGATATAATAGAGACAGGCTTTGGTGCTCCCATCAGCCACCTGGAAATGTTGATCATTAAAATACAAAAAAAGATTTCCATGTCAAGCAGTCTCACAGGTAACCAAGGAATGGAACGGTAATGACAGTTCTGAGGGTGAGGACTAGATTATCACAGTTCCCATGCTTGATGGGCATTTGTCTCTGATGTCCCTTACCTATCCCCAATTATGGTGCCCACCCAAACTTTATGTGTCCATCATCATCCCTGTGTCTGTCTTGTATGTCCTGCTTGTCTGTACCTGCTTCCTCACCTACACTTCCTACCTGAAACTCACAATCCTGCATCCCTTCCCCAGTATTCATCTCTTTTTGGTAAAAAATGTAGCTCTCCACTTCACATATGTGTCTTTTCAACTCACTTGATTTGGTGCAATTGGTTATATAGCAAGATTGTATTGTTGATACCCATCTATGTTGTTTTGACAGCCCAAATTTATCAAATTCTGCCTACATGTGCACATTATTGTGGTGAAGAAGTGGATATTTATGGTTCTTACCTAATTCCTTCCTGCTAACTCCTATATTGCTTCCCCTTTGTTCTTCACTCTGCTTGATATCCCATTTTAAAACTTTCCTATCAACCCAATATTCACATGTTTAATCTGGGTAAAAAAAAAAAGAATTACACACAACACACATGGCCAGAAATGGCCCATAAAAAAAGCCTTCACTTTTTGTCCTCTGTATTTGTGCAGAGTTTGGCATTGTGCACCAATGCAGAGCAGCAGTGAATGGCTGTTCACATCTATGGCAAAACTTGGTGAGTTTTTGTCATTGACTGCACTAGTCCAGTTATCTTCACCCAAAGGTACATAAACATGCTGCGCTATAGGAATACAGAGTTAAAGCAGAGTAAAGGCACTACTTTAAAGCACTTACTCTGACAGTTCTTTAGACTGCTGGATGTAACAAAGTATAACATCCTATGTACAGTGTTAACATAAATCACTGTACTGAAGATATTTTTTTGTACATAGCATCAAGGGTTCGATTTCAGATGCATCTCACATGATTTCTTAGTGTGATGTTATACGTCTATGAGATGTTTAATTACCCATATTTTAACATTTGCCACAGTTATGAGTTCTCATGGAGATATATTGAACATTGGCTAAAAAAAAAGTATTTGAAGTGACATCCATCCACACACCTATGAGATATTTATCCCACCTTGTTCTGTTTGTCATAAACATGTTGTCTATCTCCTAACCTTTCCTTAACCATATATCAGTCACTTCATGCTACACAGCATGGCAGGTTAATAATGAGAACACACCAAGGGCATGTCCATGAATGCTCCATTACACCAAACATTGTTATGTGTATGTTTATCTCACTTTTTGTATTGATCTCTCCACTTCCACCCCCCTTTATGTGTGTGCATCTTTCAGGCTGGCCCATGTAAAGGTCATCTCATGCTTTCTGCATGTTGTCTTGACTGTGCTGATGGATCATACCAACATGTTACCTTGATTCAATAGGTTCTCAGTGCTCATGTAGTATACAAGGTTTCCAAATCTGCTATAGGATTTCCTTTGTGTCTTGTTGAAGTGCTGATCAGATGTATAAACCTATGTTTGCATCTTGTCAAGCCTTACATCCAAGCAGTAGGGGATGCACTTAAGGACTGTTTTCAGAGATCTCTTTCCTGTGTATCTGCTGACTATCCATCGGTCTATCGCTTCTCCTGCATAAGTATGATATGTCTACCTATGGAGTGAATTGTAAGGTGGGCCACAATAGATATAACTGTCAAAAATCAATTCCCACATGGCACCATTATATTTCAGATGTCACACATTTTCTTCAAACAGATGTATATGGATGCATTAATTGCTGTCACTCTACTGTATATCTCCTGCATCCATAACTCATGCAATTCATGCTACAGAACAGGACGCATTCTGATTGAGAAGACATGTTTTGTCAACATACCTCCTACACCATCTACAGCCCTGTGTCTGTCATCACTACATCTGTTTTATCAGAATGCACTGTAACATCTTTAGTAGGATAATGGATGAAATATTCATCCTGTATGATTGGAGAATATGTCCTTTGGTTGAAGAAACATACTGCACACAATTTTCAGAATATCCATCCCTACACAAATAGTTGGCATATCTGTTGAGTCATATTATTCATTTCAAAGAAATACCACCCCTTGTAATTTCTACAAAGCTGTACACACAATTAACATGTGATGTGTGAGGCTTGCAAAACAGCTACTAGATGTAGAAGTGTATTGCAGTATGCATTACTGATACAATCTGAGGAAGACACGTACTTTAGTGTAGTCATTGTCAGTCACATTTAGAGCCCTGATCACATTTACTTAGCTAATGACATCTTGACACCATTTGAAAAAAAAAAAAAAAAGATAATCATTGGGATTTAAACCCAGCTCACCTCTACTCTGAACAGGAGCTCAATAATTTTATACTCTGTACCACAGATAAAACTAGGCAGCAAGTGTATTTTTCACATTCAGTACTGTATAAAGTGCTGACGGCCATGCATCACCTCTGAGCCTGTTTATCCAAAGGAGGGTGTACTACATTAAATCTTTCACTGTTTTCTTTAAGCAGAGAACCATGCTTGCTTAGATCTTAACATCACACAAACAGAAAAGGCATGCCTAACAGTTACTCATGGAATAAAATTTTGGCCAGTACATTGTGAAGAGACTACAACACGGACATCATACTAGCTGCCAGCAATTTCTCCCATAACATATTTTGCAAGTCTAATACATGAAACATTAACAACAAACAGATGCATTTTGCAGTTATCCCAAATCAGGTCACTTACTGTATGTCCCTGTTTGCACACAGTTTGGCAATGAGCACCAGTAAACACTGCTGCTTCTCAAGTCAAAGTTAAATTCCTGAAATTTGCATCAGGCATGTTCTATTACTTTGCCATCATCCATATAAATCAGCTTCTCTGTGATGCCCTTTGTGAAGTGCTGTATAGCAAGTCTAATTGTGCTTACTAGATTCTTACCTTCCAGTACATGGAAATGAATTCATAAACACAAAAGGAGGGCAGTGACACGTGCATTTGACTGAATACATACTTTCTGATATTCATGTGTGCCTTGTAGCAATGCTCTTACATATTATATATCAGTACTTCGGCCATTGTCAAACCAACTCCAGAATTACAGCACATAACTGCATTGTTACACTTGGGTTGGGTTTATAGTGATACTGATACTAGATATTGGTCATCCATCGTCATATTCCATTGGTATTGTCATTAACTTGTATTAATGTGGACATACCTATATCTGAATATGGAGACATATAACTCCATCATTGCACTACTGCTGTTTCTAAAGTGTGTCTTTGTGTGGGTGTATGATCTATTACACAACAGCCTGATAAAAAGGTAAATGTCTGTTTCACTTGGCAATATGCATTTATGACATCATCTTTCACATAGGTTGCTAGGATGTATTTTTATGTACCTTTGGAAATTGTGATCACGCAACCATATCACAACTCCTGGCTTTGCAAATAAGTATCATAATGATATTTGTTACCTGCACCACTATGAAGATGTCATCCTCTATAAAGTGCACTGCTAAAAAATCAGACTTCTGTAGTAGTGCAAACATTAAGTATTGCATTCTGTAGTTTGTGTAATTAGATAGGAAGGGGTTATAATCTCACTGCAGTTGTGAGTGTGTGTGTGTGTGTGTGTGTGTGTGTGTGTGTGTGTGTGTGTGTGTGTGTGTGTGTCTATGTCTGAGTGGGTGTGTGCATATTCATAAGAACATGAGTCTAGGTCCTGCTGCCCTCACTAAAGTACCATTCAGAAGATAGTGTTACATCACTCAACAGCAATTTCATACCGCCCTCCCAACATCCTCTTCTCAGCATACACCAGTGATGTTATCCTCTATAAAGTGAACTGTAACACTACTAAACTCAGACTTCTGTGGTGGCATAAGCATTAAATATTGTTTTCTAGTTGTGCAATTAGATAAGTAGGGCTTCTAATCTTACAGCTGTCATTTTAGTGTGTGTATGTCTGTCTTCATTCAACAATCAGTCTACAGACAATTTTACAACAGGATGTGAGTCCACATCTATGTCAGATCCTCATCCCAACATCTCCTTCTCATGATATACTGATAATATCATTCTATATAAATTGTACTTTGACACTGTTAAAGTCAGACATGTGCAGTGGCACTAGCAATAAGTACTGTACTGATGATGTCATTATCTATAAATTGCACTCTGATATTGTTAAAGACAGACTTGTGTGGTAGTGCTAGCACTGGGTACTGTGCTCTGCAGCTTGTGTAGCTAGATAGGTAGGGGCTATAATAACACAGTAGTTAAATTGAGAGTGTGTGTTTGTGTTTTCATTCAACTATCACTCTGCAGACAATTTTATACTATGACGTGAATCCAGATCTATGTCAGATACTCCTCCCAACATCTTCTTCTCAGCATACACTGATGATATCATCCACTATAACTTGCACTGTCAGACACTAAAGCCAGACATTTGTGGTCACACCAGTCTTCTGTTTTATGGAAACCAGCTTGTATACCTAAACATGTGTGGGGTTGGAACCTGACCTCAATCAGCTGGTATGTATGTGTGTAGCTGGTGGTATATTACAGTACATAGCCACCAGTATCCAACATCCTTTTTTTCCTGTCTGTCCTTATAGCATTCTTTCTCTAGAACACTGAGGATATCATCTCAAAGATGTATACACACATTGTGAAGCCAAGCCCCTCTATGACCCTCTGCAAGCCATCTCCAGACCACTGGATGTGTGATTGCTAATTCTGTCATGGGATGGTGCACATATCACTTATGGACATAGACAGTCTGTAATAAAATGAAACACATGCATATATATGCACATACCCCTATCTTCTATCACATACATATAGTGATTTTGGTTTAAATGGGATAATGATGGCTAGGATTTTATGTGTTCTTATTGTTAGCCTAGTAATGTCCTATGACCCTCTGAACAAAGCACATGTCAATGCTGTTGTCATCTACATGTGTTATGTTGAGGTGTGGATGTACTGTATGCCTACAACAGTGTATTCCACTCTAGGATTTGAGTTACTGCACTTATGGTCAGTTCTGCCATTTGGTTACATGTTCCTTCCATAACAGCTGTAGTAATATGCCTCTTGAGGAATATTAACATGGGGTGATGCTGTGTATATTGGTGCCTTACTAAGGCATGTGTTTTGATAGTCAAGTATATCCACATGCTCACAGTTCTCCTTCAACCATCTCAGTGACAGCTGCAGTATGGCACAGATATTTATGTCTATATATAGTATCTGGAAATGTTATCTAACATACAGCAATAATATGGCATAATGATTACATGTGCACATACGACTGAGTTCCTCACATGTTAGAATGCTGATATATACACAAACACATGCCATGTTAAGACTCAGTTCAGTTGTAATGTGTCCATATATTGTGTCATGGCCCTCACCCACACATTTCCACTGATACAAATATAGGCATATGATCTAAAACTGATGTAATGATGTAAAACAGGTAGAACTGTATGACAGTGTTAACAGTTCCACTGCGTTGCATGTGATTCAGACTGAAGGTTGCATTTGGAGACGATGTGCGGCTCAAAGTCCAGCTGAAGCATAGGTATGCTATAACATGACTGTAGTGCGTCATGGACATACCACTACATCATATCAGTATTACCACTTGATAGTTTGCATGAACACGTGGATGTATGTCATGATTTCTTAGCAGTATATCATTTTCACTGGAAATGTCAGGAGGTCAGTGATAACGTGCCACATTTGTTGAGGTTTGTCATGTACTTATAGAGGGTACTGCATGTATTGTTTGATTTGTGCACAATATCACACTAACAGCCTCCTCTATTGTTGACACTCGACTTTGCACTGCTGTACTTTCTGCGAACACTGGCATAGTTGATTCATTGCCATCAGTTTCACATACTACTGTTCCATTCATTATAATGGGTTACTCCCTAATTCGCACATCAATTTCGTATGCTTCAGAAAATATCCATTGCTATTACATGTGGCAGGTGCATGCAATACCCAGCTGTGTGTAGCAGATTTAAACACCAGACTATTATGAGTGCATGTGTTGTTATTCATATGGCCAATACCTACACTGGCCAGTAATAATTTATTTAAGGGTGTCACATATGGCACAGTGTGGTCCCACATATCTGTTTGGCCACACAGAACTATTCTCTGTGATGCATACTAATTAACATTTGACAGTGCAGACTTCCCTTCAAGGTGTTCTACTAGATGTGTGTGTATAAAACACAAATCCACTGAAACAAGCTTGCAAAAAATGAAAGACAGGGAATGGATAAGCTAGATCCACAAAGGCGAGCTACAACTCTTAAAATCAGGAACTTTATTCCAAAGACAAAATCTTGTAAAAAAGGTTAGTGCTTTCATTTAGATAAATGTAAACTTCTTCAGACACACCCAAGGTGTTTTATTAAATGTGTGTGTATGATACGTATTTATGTGTTACACCCTGTAAATACATAGCTCAGTGACAACACGGATGGCATATGTTTGATTCTTGCAGGTGGAGACTGTGGCCTATGTGTCATGAAATCTTTTAGCTGGCTAATACTGCCCAAGATTTCAAATCCATGTTTAACACTGCTCTAACACTGACCCTCTTAACCCCTCCAAAAAGTGGTCATTTTTGTGGAAGGGGTGGTAAATTCCCCTTATAGAATACTAACAATCATCAAAGTTATGCACGTTTGTTACTACATGACATGTATAATAAGTTACAGTCACATATTCTATCAATGTTGCAGATTAATGGTTGAAATATTTTAAAAGAGTCCCTGAATGTGCTTGCTTCTGTATAATTTGTCCAGGAGTGTTTTGCTATGTGCCCCTGATTTGTTGTGAACTATGGAGACAAGTCAATCATATTCAAGAAAGTCATTTTGCAGATCTTCAGAGTATGCACATGCCCCCTATCAGGTCTATATTTAACCATCGAATAACATTTCCATCAAATGCCTAAACATCAGACCCTAAAAATCGAATGTTCATTCAGTGAACGTTCATTTCTTTCACAAGAGAAAGAAACTAGTTAGTCAACACTTCCTGGTCTCACAAAATGCAGCACTTCAAACCTACCCAAGTGAGGGGCTTCACCCACCCTACCCCCCAACATGAAGGACAAAGTCCTCACATCCCCTTAACTATATATACCAAGTGTGATACCACACTACAGTGAGGAAAAGGACAGATGAGGAAGTGTTGGCCAACTAGTTACTTTCCCATTTGCTGAATTGAACGCTCGCTGAATGAACGTTTGATGGTTAGGGTCCCATATTTATCTGTTTTATGGAAATGTTATTCAGTGATTAAACATAGACCCCCCACATTGTATATACCATCCTTGCTAAATGTCCTCTTAAGTAAGCATGCCAGTGATGTTTATATCACAACCGTTCAGCTCCATTGACATGTAGTCATGTGTGATGGTCACACATATACTATCATGTGTGTTGATATAAATACTCACACAGGAGGTGTAAACAAGAGCATGTAGTGTACTAGCTACATATATGCTTAATGTTATGCTACTGACTTGTCTTGGAAGTGTACATATGGTGACATATCCTGTCTTTGAGACATTGCCATATTTACCATACCCTCTTCCTTTTATTCATTGCTATCATTCATGTGTGGGCCCATTTTCATTATCACACTTTCCCTGCCCAGTGTCCATTTCCATGTATTTGATCTTGCTGTTTACACCTCCCACCATTATTTCATTCTGCAAATAATTGTTATGGTGTACATTGCACTCAGTATACTTTTATTTACTGTGTTATTACTGCTGTTATTGCAGCATTTTCACCCCTGGTATTTATTGCGGTTATCCACGTGGTCACGCAGAGCGGGTTTGCTCACAGGCAGACTTGAACACTTGGTGTTTCTGTGCTCATGTTCCACTGCATGGTTTCCTAGCTGGCTGCAAACCCTTGCTTGTATTTGTTTAAGCATGATGGGAAGCATGAATATGTGATTAGTGCAGCTGCTCATTGCTCTAACATGTAAATTCCATCCAAGCTTCACAAGAAGCCTACACAGATTTTATCGAATTCCTGGGAATATCTCACCTTGTAGCTCTGGGCAGTGCTATCATGTCCTGTACGTGATAAAAGCCTATAATTTACATACTACATTAACTAAATTCTGAGAGAAAAAATACAAATTAAATTGCTTAGAAGGATATGATGCTGCAAGATCAGTAAAGGAGATAGAAACAGTTACAGAAAGTATATAAACAAGTTAAACATAGAAATATTAAACAAACAAAAAGCTTTAACAATTTAAGGAAACTTCAAGTCTTAAATATTTCCTCTGGTTGCATTTTAGTTCATTTATGAATTACATTGAATCTACTCAGAACAGAAATGCATCTGGTGTTTACTGTTAACAAGAAATATATATAAATTTAAGGAAATGCTGCTCCCATTTTATACATTCAGGGCAGGTCAGCAGAACAACATATGAACCACAATGCCTCAAGTAAATTATGACAGTCTTTCCTTCTAAAATTGGAGACAAATTGTTTATTTAGATTAGGTTCATTGTTCATTCAGTTTATGTAATATATGCTAATGAATTTTATAAAAATCAAGTTAGCTGCTGCTCCTATTTAATTTAGTTACATGGTTTACAGAACAGAAGAATCATTTTTAAATCACTAGCATTGCTCATACTGGTATGTCATTGGTTCAGCTTTTATTCTTTATCAATCTAATATGAAAATGAATGGTTAAATTAAAAATAATGTTATCTACGTTTAAAATGCTCTTTTATACAAAATATAAAATAATGCTCTATGAGAATTATCTTTCTCATATATCATACATTTCTGAAGGTTTTATACACCAGTTTGAGGAGAATTGTTTTTTAAATTAATAAGCCCTTGATTAATTGAATTATATATTGCATGAAAATTGCACTTAGCCTACCTAAGCTAGCCTGATGCCAATTGTTGCAACAACTATAAGTGCAACATATAGTATGTAATTAATGCAAACTCATAATGGTTATTATCCGTAATGACAACAATCAGACTAAATATGAACTTCTGTCTTCAACTTTCCTGTTTCTGTCAGATAACATGCATGCTCTGCAGCATTATAATAACATCTGGCATTTGTTGCATTTCCATTTATCTCATGAGATTATATTTGTTAATACCTTTTGAGTCTCTTAGTACAAGAAATCAGGACAAAGCTAAAATTAATGGGGAAACAAAGCTCAAAAATCTGGGGCAAATTTTTAACATTGCTCTTAAAATGTTGATAAAATAGTAGATTTTGTATTAGCATGCATTTTCCTGATATATACGAAGTCTAAAACTGTCTGTCGTTACTTCCTGACTTCAATCCTCATTTATTTTGCCAGAAAAAAAAAAACATAAAATTTATGTGTTGGAGGGAAGCCTTCTAGCTTATCAGTGGGAGTGGTAAGCAATAGGTAACCTGTCTACCATATAAGGAGGGGTTCTGGCCCAGAAATTTTAGTTATTGGCCATTTGGGCAATCTCTTCCATCCCTCTCAACTTTCTGATTTGAAAGCCTGCATTTGCACTTGTTTCTGTCCTGTAACTCATCTAGTGCAGATATAGATTCTTAGTTTTAGCACTTAAATTTGCTTATTCATGCTCAGCACTTGTTCAGAGCTTGTCAGCACTAAATAAACCATTAATTACTATAGCATTCAATCTTCCTCATTACCTAGAGGAAAACAGTTTTTGTACTTACTTTTCTCACTTGCTTAGAGAAAAATAGCTCTTGTACTCACTTTCCTCACTTATCTAGAAGAAAATAGTTTTTTATTCAGGCATGTCCAAGGGTCAGCTCCCAGTGTTCTCTCCTGTCTATCTGATGAATCTGGGCATCTTGAGGCAATGTAGAAATTGCCTCATTTGCACAGACAACCCTCTCCTCCTACCACCCAACACTACAACCTGTGAGAGATGCACTTATCTAGCCAAACTGGAGGTAAAGCTCTCTCCAACCAAGACTGAACTTGACAGTCATGAGGAGAAGGTAGACATTTGCACCACACCACACTCATCAAATAGTCTCACTAAATCTACACCACTAAAATCCACACATAGTAACACAAAAACATTCAGGAGGCTCTCAATAATATTCTGTCTAAGCAACAGAGACCTCCAAAGCAGAGACACAAGCAGCCTCCATCCCAACATAACCCAAATGACACATAGCCCACAGACTCAGTGAGCCACTCAACCACAGTCAATAAGGCAAAACAACATGCCCAACACACTAGTCATAGGTGACTCTATAGTCAGGCACACTGATGTTCTACTCACCAGGCTAAACAAGGAGAAGGTTAGCTGCCTGTCGGATGCCAGGATCCACCACATAACCCAGACACTCAGGTCACTCCACAACAAGTACAAATATGACTCTGTCATTGTCTATGTTGGTGTGAATGACCTGAGACATACCTCCCTGGACTACATGAAAAGAGACATGGAAGAGCTCTCCGATCTTGTAACCAAGGCAGGTATGACCCTAGCCTTGAGTAGCATTCTGCCATCACCCCGAATGATACCGCAGTACAAGGACAAAATGATTGACTTCAACAATTGGCTAAGCTTCTGGTGTCATTCTAAGGGGATCCAGTATATGTCTGCTTGGGATGACATGGTTGACAGACCACGATGCTTTGCCACAGATGGCCTGCACCTGTTGCCCCTGGGATTCTGGATACTGGCTAAGGCTCTTGCTGCCCCATAGTGCCTTTTTTAGGCAAGGTTCAAATAACAAACTCACCACCATAACAGGAACAGGCAAGCAAAAACTGAGGGTAATGCTACTCAATGCTAGAAGTCTAAATCTCAAAATGCACTCAATCGAGGCACTCCTTAAAATGGAGAACATTGATATCTGTGCAGTGACTGAGACCTGGTTCAAGGCTCCAGAGAGCACCCCTGCACTACTAGGCTATAAATCATACCACACTTTTCAGGCATGTAACACGGACCAAAACACCAAAGACAGAGGTTTGTCCATATTCATTAAGGATATCCACACCTCCAGGCTAGTTGCTCAGCATAATGTATCCGAGGTTATCCAAGTGCAACTAACTTTGGGCAAAACTGCAAGCCAAATTGTAGCTTGTTAAAGATCCTCCACCATGCCCCAGGATTCCCACTTCTCTTTTCTTGATGTAATGGAAAATATTAGGGTTCAACCAAACATCCTAATAATGGGTCACTTCAACTACCCCACCATTAACTGGGAAAACTACTTGTGTACCAACTCCTTAGTTCAACGCTTTCTGGAATTCATAAACTCCAATGCCCTGGATCAACTTATCCACACCCCCACCAGGGGCAACAATATCCTAGACCTAGTCATTACTAATATGAGTGACCTGTGTTCCACACATGAAGCCAACTCCTCGTTGGTCTGATCCGACCATAAGCTAATCACCCTTGATATCCACATCCCACCTCCACTCCCCATTAAGGAAACCACAGTAAAAAAATTCTCCAAAGCCAACTTCATGCTTCTTAAGACAGAAGTGATGAACTTCGTGACACCCATGCAGATGGACAATACAGTTACAACTGCTGAATCCTACACAAATGCACTCTATAAGCACTTACACGAGTGCATGGATTGTGATATCCCAAACAGAACCAAGACGCTATCCTCCAAAAAAAGGAAGCCAATCTGGTGGACCCCTGCCATAAACAAACTGTACAACAGAAGGAAGAAACTGTTACAAAAGAGAGTAAAATCCCATGAGTGGAGGAGCTCCCTGGTCAGCCTCAGTAAGAAGCTGAGATCCCTTATAAGATCCTCCAAAGCTAGCTATGAAAACAAAATCGCCACTAATTCTAAGGATAACCACAAAGCATTCTATAGCTATGTCAAGAATCTCAATGGCAACACCCAGATCTGCTCTGAGTTACAGCATAAAGGCATAAAAATTACAGTACCAACTGGTATTATGTATAGTCATTAGATGATACAAAATGTATATTTTACATATATTACATATCTGTTTTACATGTTCTATTTGACTAGTTAATTATAAGATTTTATTTAAGATCTGTATATGGGACATCTGACATTGCCCTGAGCTTGATTACAGCTATTAGGGAATGTGCAATCCAGCTATGGCTGACAGATATAAATTTGTCAAGTATTTTTGGGCTAGTAGTTTTTACTTTACAACTTGTGTTCAAGAGTCCCTTTATGTTGATAGAATTTATAGATATTATATGGTGAGAATTTTACAATATTTATGTTTATTTTTATATGTATTTTGAGCTGTTTAAGTTATATGTCAAATATTTTAGCTGATACATCTGAATGCACATGCTTTCAGGATTCGATGTATAGATATTGGCATTGCCCTTTTAATCTTTTGAGTCTAATGACTTAAAAATCTTTCTAATTGATTGATTGTTTAATTAATTAAATGTGTTTTTGTATAAAAGGGGCTAAAATAAGATTATGTGTTAGATCTGATGAAGCGTACATCGGTACATGAAAGTGCTTATCCTTTTATTTTGTAATAAAAGAGTGGTATTTCACTTCCTGGTGGTGAGCCTCAGTATTTTTTGGATAGATACCAACTGGTATTGCCAACATCCTGGCAGATAGGTTCAGTGCTAACTTTACCCCCCCACCCCCTAAAGGGCCCATATCTATACAGGAAGAATGCAGACTCCCTGTAATCACAACTACGCAGGTAAAAGCTGCCCTCTCTAAAGCCAAAAACACAACATCCCAGGCTGCGTTTTACATGAACTTCAGAATGAACTGGCTCCCCACTTAAGCACCATGTTCAATAATAGCCTCGCATCAGGCTTTGTGCCCACTGAATGATGCACAGCAACTGTTACCCACTCCACAAAGGGGGAGCCACCACTGATCCCGGGAACTATCGAACTATTAGACTGACGAGCATGGTCTGCAAGGCCATGGAACGTATCATCATGGAACTCATAAACAAAGACATTGGTAACCTCCAAACTCTGGATCCCACCCAGTTCAGGTTTGTGAAAGGCAGATCGTGCCTCCTGAATATGATCGACTTCTTTGAGGCAGTCACCAAAGCCGTAGATGAGGGTAAGGTGGTTCACACAGCCTATCTTGACCTCGCCAAGGCTTTCAACACCATCCCCCATTCTGGAATTATAGCTAAACTCACTAAACTAGGTATAAATCCTTATGTCACAAGATGGGTTGCCAACTGGCTCACTGACAGAACTCACACTGTAAAGGTTGCAGACTCGAAATCTGACCTCAAAGCAGTGACAAGTGGAGTACCACAGGGTTCTGTCCTGGGACATCTCCTGTTTGGTATCTACTTCTCTGAAGAACAGGCTAACACAGAAGGCCTCTGACTAATGAAGTTTGCAGATGACTGCAAACTAGGAGCCATAGTCAAGTCCCCATATGATGTGGACATCCTACAGAAGGGCCTCGCTGAGACAGATGTCTGGTGTCAGAGCCATGGCCTCAAGCTCAGTGCCAAAAAGTGCAGTGTCATCCCCTTTAGTAAAAACTCTGTTCCCATGAACTACCACATAGGCAGCAATCTACTTACCACTGAATGTGTGATAAGAGACCTTGGGACCCAGGTGGACAGTAGTCTCTCCTTTGATAGTCACATCTCCACAGTAGTCAGGAAGTCCTTCTAAGTGGCACACCTCATCATAAAAGGGTTCTCATCCAAGAAAAAAGAGGTCATTGTTCCCCTCTACTCAACACTCATTAGACCCATTATACAGTACAATGCCCCTTTTGGAATGCACCTCACAAGAAATCTACAGCAGCTGGAAAGGTCACAGAAGTACCTCACATAGAGGATTACTGGCCTCAAACAAATGCCCTACACTGACAGCCTCAAAAAACTCCAGCTTTACTTTGTAGCATATTGCCTACTCCGAGGTGATCTCTGCCTAACATATAAAGCTATGTCAAACCCAGAGCTGTTGGACATGCTACACCTAAAGAAATCCCAATCCCTCCAAGCTACACACTCTAGGGACTTAAACATTGTCACCACAATAAACAGAACATGCTGGAGGGATAGATTCTTGTCCCAGAGACTTTCCATACTCTGGAACAGGCTAGCCATCTATGTCAAGCAAAGTTCTTCATTAGCACTCTTCAAGAAAAATCTTGATGAGTGGATGGGAAATAGGAAATACACCCCATGGATCACTTCTGTGTCTCTGCTTAACAGTGGACCAGGAAAATAACTTTCTTGGGTGGCGTAAGCCAGGGAACCTTGTTGGCTAGGCTTACGTAGGCCCTTGGGTCGATAGCCTAGTACCTACCTATGAACCTATGAACCTTTGATGAGGTACAGACCAAAAATGTGATGCAAATAACTGTGCATTCTGCACAAATCTTGGCAGTTGAGAGGTATGTAAATAATTTATTTTAGACACTGGTTAACATGAATGTATAATATGCATTGCATGACTTTGGGCTTCAATAGCATCCCTGAATGTAGCACTGAACAAGCATTGTACAAAATACTTACCTTCATTAAAATATTCTTATCATCATGTAGGACTAAGCAGAAGTCTAAAAATGATAATCAGCAGATTCAGTCATCACCTAACACACTAATACCTCAAACATCTACCTCTGGGTGAATGTTTTTTTTGCAAATGTTATTGTTCCTTGTCCTAACTACAATGAATAGTCTCCAGAATCATGATACAAGTGAGTATTATTTTTACCCTTGCTAAACATTTTTCTTTTCCATGTGACTATGCAACTATAGAGTTAGCATATTAAAGTAAACAATGTGCAATTGAGCTCGCCTTTCCAAAAATATGTATTTCTGAATTTCATTCACAATGTTAGGGTTTTTTTTTAAATCTTCCAGAATACAGTTAGTAGGCTGTGCACTGAATTTTTATAGAGGATCACATGGTCAGACATAAGCTGTTGTTGATTATACTGCTGTGAAAGAGACTGCTTTTGTTAAATTCTGACCAAAATCACTGGAACCAGCTCATATGGATGTACTTATAGATGTGCCAACAGGTGCAATTAATAAACAATATCCTAACAGATGAGTTGAATGCCCATCAATTTAACTGGTTATTATTTAGTGTGTCACACAGGGACAAACATGGCAGTTATCAAAAAGTATTATAAATATTTATTAGCAGCAGTATGTTACATTTCCCATCAGAGGTGACAGTATTATTTGTGTCTTTTGGCTTTTCCCGGTTAGGTGTCACCACAGCGGAACTCCGGTCTGCTAATGATTGGCAGTTGATTTTTACGTACCGGCTTGCCAGGCCTGACGCACAACCTTCAACGAAGGTACGCCCATTCACACATGTTTCCACGCAGAAGACGGTCTAGCTGAGATTCGAACCGAACAGCGTCTTACTACAGATTTAAAGATAAGTAATATTCAAACTGTATCAGTTCTACAGATTCTAAAGCATGTATGTATTAAAACATCTGTTTTTTTCACAAGCTTAGTGTATCATAAAACGTGTGCAGATATGGTTATTGTAGTTCAGACAGAGCAGTCCAGGACTGGAATAGGAAATTGTCTGACAACAGTTGTGATGAATAAGACTCTGGGCAGGATTCATGATGGCTTGCATGGAGTCTAAGAGTAGTGTAAGACTCCATGCAGCCATCGCGATCCAGGAACAGCCTGAATGTGCATGAAAGAGAGCACCTAAAACGGCTCTTACATGGACAGGGCGTGGATATGCTAATTACCTCACTTGCAGCTGAGGTAATTTCATGATCCAGGTAGCAGAAACCTGCCTGTGTAAGAGCCATGTTATCTGCAGAAATGTACTAAGTTGATAACTGAGTATCGTTCTGCAAATAACACAATGGAGCTTTGTCAGCTCCAAATAAAGGTTGCAAATGTTCCAGGCAGCATACCAATGGCCAAATATGTGGCCACTGGCAATGTATCCCAATGAAAACATAAAATATTTTTTTTTCGATGTTTAAACGTAGTGCAGCGCTGCGCAAATGGGCTGCGCTATAAAAAACACAGAAAAATAAAAAAATCAAACCCACAAACGTGGGTTTATGCAAAGCATGAATTTGCAATGGAAGGGAATAGCAGGCTAAAACAACATGGCCACCGAGTAGTGGTTGCTAAGGGGGAAAGCTGAGTGTAAGACATGTAACTAAGCATTAGTAGGCAATCCTATGTAAATGAGTGGTAGGATAGTGAATTGAACTGTTACATTGGAAATGAGCACATTCTGTACAGTGTAGGAGTAGGATAAGGGGGAGTAACAGAGTAGGAAATAGTTGACATCACAGGGGGGAATGTATGAAAGGAATGCAGCTCATTGGAGCACAGTGGCATGTGAAAGCTGTCAGTCACACATCATGGAAAGAGGAGTGTCAACAAGTAGGCATGGGAAAGCTAAGAAATGGAAGGTGTACACTATGGATAACACCAAAGTTTCATGCAGGGCATGCATGCATGCGTGTGCGTGCTGGTAGACACGAGTAAGCTAGAGTGCGCATGTGTAAGTGTGACTCAGCGCGTTTAAGGCAGAATATGCATGTAGGAGCCTGTTTAAACACCTGTAAGCTTGTTTGCACTGGTGTGTGAGCGTTTTAACCTGAATAAGCAGATTCTAGTCTGTCTAAGCATGTGTGCATGCGTGTTAGCCACTGTGAGCGTGTTTTCGTTGGTATGCGCGTCGCTCCCCCCTGAGGAAACAGAAGGGAAAAAGGAAGCATGGGAAATAGTAGGAAGCTAGCAGGGATTACTGGCAGAGCTAGCAGGTGAAAACAATCAGAAGAAGGCAATTACGCAGGCAGAACAGTAGCCCAGCCCAGCACTTAAAACTCTGCAAACAACAGTGCAGAAAGTTTCTCTCAAGGGACACTGCAACAGAGGAGTAAGCTATTAGAAGTAAAAACTGAAAAAGCTTCACTCAGACCAAAATGCTAGGGGCTGCCATAGCTGTTATAAGGAGACATATGCAACTTCCTGAGTGTGGTGACTATGCAAATGCTGTTGGACAACCCACAGTGAGGAGACGGAGAAGAGTGTACAGGCCCAGGGTCACCTACAAGGGGTTACATGAGCTGGAGATAGTGGAGCGCTATAGAGTGGACACAGACCTTCTGCAGCAAATTGTTGAGCTGTGCAGGCCACGCCTCCACACAGAACCAACAGAGGGGAACCCATCCCAGTGGAAACCAAGGTATGTGTTGGCCTAAGAATACTAGCAACAGGTACCTTCCAGAGACCAACTGGTGATATGATGGGGATATCACAGGCATCAGCATCCAGGGTACTGCACCAGTTCCTGGATGCCATGTCAGCACATGTCGGTGAGCATGTATATTTCCCCAATTCCCGTGAGGTATTGGCAAGCAATATGCGTCTCTTCCAGCAAATAGCGGAATACCCTGAGGTAGTGGGTACAATAGACTGCACGCATATACACATCAAAGCACCAGCCGGTGAGTGGGATAGGGTCTACATTAACCGCAAGGGCTTCCCCTCCATCAACTGCCAGGTCGTGTGTGATGCCCACTGCATAATAATGAATGTGTGTGCTGGCTGCCCTGGAAGCTACCATGATTCCCATATCTGGCATCTGATGCAGCTGTACCAGACATTTGCCAATGGGGACATCCCACACGGTCACTTAGTGGGGGATGCTGGCTATGCACTGGAGCCGTGGCTGATGACACCCATCAGAAATGCACACACACCTGAACAAGAACGCCATAATGAGGCACACGCAGAAACACAAAATGTAATCGAGCGTGTGTTTGGGCTGCTCAAGTCACGGTTCCGGTGCCTGGACACATCTGGTGGAGCCTTGCAGTACTCACCAACTACATGTACGCAAATTGTCATGGTATGTGCTATGCTACATAATATGAATCTGTGAAAACAGCTGCAGCAGGACCAGCATACGGCTGGGCCAAGCAGCCCCCCACCATTGCCAAGCCAATCACAGGCAGAGCATGACTCAGAGGAGGAACAACCTGAGCCTGCCCCAGTAGGCAGAAGGAGGCGTGCCAAGTATGCCTTGGCCTTGGCAAAGCTACAACGCATAGCACATACACTGGCTCAGTAGGAACCCTGGAAATGATACCTCTCTCTGATTCACACATATAGTAAAACGGATGCCTAAGATGACACAACCTGCTTTCAAACATGTACAGGGAGTGTAGTATGTGCATCCAACATAGACAGCCCTGCAGCACCACCTGAGGCATGATTGCCATGTGTTAAGCAATGTAACACCATGTAGCATATGCAAACTTGATGACCATGACTAACATCCTACCCTCACCAAGCATGATGCCACAATATGAAGACGAGATGATCAATTACAATAATTGACTTAAGTATTGCTGTTAGTCAAAGGGGATCCAATGCATGCCAGCCTGGGATGACATGCTGAGCAAGACACGATGCTCCACCTGCTAGGGATGGCATGCACCTATCAGTCCTGGCCTTTTGGATACTGGCAACGACTGCTGTCACCCCCACTGTGCCTTGAATAGGTAAGGCTCAAAACACAAACCCACCTCCATAGGTATCACAAGGGATAAGAACCTAGACATAATGCTATCCAATGCCAGAAGTCTAAACTTCAAGATGCATGCAGTCTAAACTCCCCTCAGCATGGAGAATGTTGATATCTGTTCTGTAACAGAAAACTGGGACAAGACTCACAAGAGCACCCTAACACTACCAGGTTACACCTCATGCTGTGCTTTACAGCCCCAAAACATGGAACAAACTACAAAAGGAGGGTGACTAGCCATAATTGTCAAGGATAACCACACCTCCATGTTGGTACCACAACAAGAAGCAGCATGGACTATCCATGGTCAAGTAACAGTGGCTAAAACTGCCTCCCAGTGTGTAGCCTGCTACAGACTACCCTCCTAACACCAGGAACTGCACTTGGCCTACGTTGGAACACATGGAAATATCAAGCTCTCCAAACAACATTATATTGGGTGACTGAAAATACTCAAACATAGACTGGGAGCATTATTCCAGCTTCAACACCCTAGGCCAAAGGTTCCTAGAATCCATAAACCAAAATGCTCAGGAACAACGTACCACTCCCACAAGAGGGGTAAGCATACTGGATGTGATAATCAGCAACATGGGTACTCTATGGCCAGATGAGAAGTGTATTCCTCACTGGTAAGATCAGACCATAGAGTAATCACACTGGATATTCACATCCTGACCACAGTCCCTGGCCAGAAAACCACAGTGAAAAACATGTGTAAAGGAAATGCTGCACTCCTCCAAACTGATGTGGAATCCATTAAAGGCCCTGTGCCTGTGGAAAATATGGGCCACACCTCAGAACCCTTTATAAATGCATTTTATGAACACTTTCAGGAATGCATAGATTATGCAATCCCAAATAAAACCAAGGTTCAATTCCATACACGCAGGCATCTGGCATGGTGGACCCCAGCCATTACCAAACCATGCAAGAGAATGAGGAAGCTACTACATGATAGAGCAAACCCAAAAAGGGAAGTAATCTCTGATCAGAATTATGGCAATAAAATATGGCCACTCATAAAATCCACTAAGGCCAGCTACCACAAGTTGAATCTCTGAATCTTGGGCAATGTTACACCTGCCCCATGTACACAGACAACCCCCTCCTCCCCCAAGAAATACAAATATATGTGAGAGATGCAACCATTTATCCAAACTGGAGGCTGAGCTCTCTCAACTCAGTACTGTCACAACTAGTCAGGAGGAGAAGGTAACCACACACACCACAAACCCAGTCTCACATAGACCTATCACAACTGCAAACCAAAGACATAAACACACAAAAACATTCCCGGAGGCTCTAATTAAAAACCACCAAATCAACAGAGGCCTCCAAAGCAGACACCCAAGCAACCACTACCTCCAAACATAGCACATGCAACACATAGTACACAAAGTTGGTGTGCCAAACAGTCACAGCCCGTAAGGACAAACAACATGCCTGATACACTTGTAATAGGTGACTCCATAGTCAGACACACTGATGTCCCGCTCACCAGACTGAACAAGAAAAAGGGTACAGTAAGCTGCCTGTAGGCTGCTACAATCTGCCACATAACACAAGCATGCAGCTCACTCCAAAGCAAGTACAAATATGACTCAATCATTGTCCATGCTGATGTGAATGCCTCCCAGTTTGTAGCCTGCTACAGACTACCCTCCTAACACCAGGAACTGCACTTGGCCTACGTTGGAACACATGGAAATATCAAGCTCTCCAAACAACATTATATTGGGTGACTGAAAATACTCAAACATAGACTGGAGCATTATTCCAGCTCCAACACCCTAGGCCAAAGGTTCCTAGAATCCATAAACCAAAATGCTCAGGAACAACGTACCTCTCCCACAAGAGGGGTAAGCATACTGGATGTGATAATCAGCAACATGGGTACTCTATGGCCAGATGAGAAGTGTATTCCTCACTGGTAAGATCAGACCAAAGAGTAATCACACTGGATATTCACATCCTAACCACAGTCCCTGGCCAGAAAACCACAGTGAAAAACATGTGTAAAGGAAATGCTGCACTCCTCCAAACTGATGTGGAATCCATTAAAGGCCCTGTGCCTGTGGAAAATATGGGCCACACCTCAGAACCCTTTATAAATGCATTCTATGAGCACTTTCATGAATGCATAGATTATGCAATCCCAAATAAAACCAAGGCCCAATTCCATACACGCAGGCATCTGGCATGGTGGACCCCAGCCATTACCAAACCATGCAAGAGAATGAGGAAGCTACTACATGATAGAGCAAACCCAAAAAGGGAAGTATTCTCTGATCAGTATTATGACAATAAAATATGGCCACTCATAAAATCCAATAAGGCCAGCTACAACAAGTTGAATCTGTGAATCTTGGGCAATGTTATACCTGCCCCGTGTACACAGACAACCCCCTCCTCCCCCCAAGAAATACAAATATATGTGAGAGATGCAACCATTTATCCAAACTGGAGGCTGAGCTCTCTCAACTCAGTACTGTCACAACTAGTCAGGAGGAGAAGGTAACCACACACACCACAAACCCAGTCTCACATAGACCTATCACAACTGCAAACCAAAGACATAAACACACAAAAACATTCCCGGAGGCTCTAATTAAAAATCCACCAAATCAACAGAGGCCTCCAAAGCAGACACCCAAGCAACCACTACCTCCAAACATAGCACATGCAACACATAGTACACAAAGTTGGTGTGCCAGACAGTCACAGCCTGTAAGGACAAACAACATGCCTGATACACTTGTAATAGGTGACTCCATAGTCAGACACACTGATGTCCTGCTCACCAGACTGAACAAGAAAAAGGGTACAGTAAGCTGCCTGTAGGCTGCTACAATCCGACGCATAACACAAGCATTCAGGTCACTCCAAAGCAAGTACAAATATGACTCAGTCATTGTCCATGCTGGTGTGAATGACCTGAGACGTACCTCCCTGGACTACATGAAAAGAGACATAGAGGAGCTCTCCGATTATGTAAGCCAGGCCGGTATGACTCTGACTCTGAGCAGTATCCTACCCTCACCAAGAATGATGCCACAGTACAAACACAGAATGATCAGTTTTAACAATTGGCTCAATTACTGGTGTCATTCCAAGGGGATCCAATGTCTGTCTGCTTGGGATGTCATGCCTGACAAGCCACGCTGCTTTGCCAGAGATGGCTTGCACCTGTCACCCCTGGCCATCTGGATATTGGCTAAGGCTCTTGCTACCTCCATAGTGCCTTTTGTAGGTAAGGCTGAAAAGACAAACCCACCTCTCTAGAAAACATAAGTGGAAAAAACATAAGGGTAATGCTGCTCAATGCCAGAGGTCTAAACCTCAAGATGCACGCTCTCAAGGCCCTCCCCAGTATGGAGAACATCGATCTCTGTGCAGTGATGGAAACCTGCATCAAGGCTCCTGAGAGCACCCCAGCACTAAAAGGTTATACCTCATATCATGCTTTTCGGCCACAAAACATGGACCAAACAACAAAAGGAGGGGGAATATCCATATTCAGCAAAGATACCCACACGTCCAGGTTACTGACAATGCACGAAGCATCAGAGACCATCCATATGCAGCTAACCATAGGCAAAACTGCTGTACAGTTCGTAGCATGCTACAGACCACCCTCTCAAACCCAAGAACCCCACTCAGTCTTACTGAAGACACTGGAGAGTATGAATGTCTCTCCAAATACCAAATAAGGTACTCACAAATTACCACATAGGTGGTAATCCATTACGTATGGAAGAAGTAATCAGGGACCTAGGGACACAAGTGGACAGTAACCTCTCATGTGACACTCACATTGCCAAGGTGGCTAGGAAGACCTTCTATATTGGCCACCTTATCATGAAAGGATTCACATCTACATCAAGAGAGGTCATTGTGCCCCTATACTCTTCTCTTATCAGGCCCATAATTGAGTACAATGCCCATTTGGGATGTACCTTACCCGACACCTGCAGCAGTTAGAAAGACCTCAAAAGTACCTCACCAAGAGGATAAAGGGTCTCAAACATTTGTCATATGCTGCCTGGCTGAAGACACCCCAGCTGTATGCAGTCACATACTGCCTACTCAGAGGCGATGTATGCCCGATGTACAAGGCCATGTCCAATACAGAATTAATGGACATGCTCCACCTCAGAAAATCCAAATCCATCAGAGGTGCGAGAGCGAGAGATGTCAACCTCAACACATAAATAAATAGGATGTGCTGGAGGGACAGATTCATAACCCAGAGTCTCCCTACACTCTGGAACAGAATCCCACTCCATGTGAGGAAGAGCCCCTCACTGACTCTCTTCAACAGGAATCTTGCCAAGTGGATGGGAGATCGTAGATTTACACTGGGGGTCTTCACTGTGTCACGTCTAGACAGAGGCACAGTAAAGTAAACCCTAAATGGGCATAATATTCACATAGCAAGGGGTGGCAAAAGCCACACACACTCTGGCTAGGCTTATAAATGCCCTAGGGCAGATAGCCTAGTATGAGCCTATGAACCTATGAAGATACAAATTGTACAGGACACTAAGGATAATCACAAGGCTTTCTTAACTGATGGTAGGAACCTTGTTGGGAATTCACAGATATGCCCTGAATTACCAAATATTACAAACAATACACCAAACCCACACACATTGCCAACATCCAACCTGACAGGTTCAGTACAAACTCCCCACCCCCCAAAATGCCAAATATCTATCCCAGCAGAGTGCTGGCCCCCTGACATTGCAGATGCTGAGGTAACAGCCAGCATCTGGAGCATTTCTCCCCGGGCCTCCACTGAAAACAGGCTCTGTGGAACCTAGTCGGACATTCCCGGTCAACAAATGTTAAATAAATGAATAAAAATAAATAAATCTTCAAAGCAAAACACACAGCCTCAATGGTACGAGATGGTGTCCTGGGCTGTGTCCAACATGAACTCCAAAAAGAATGGAACGCCAAATAACACTACTGCTCAATTTCAGCCTTACCACAGGATATGTACCCAAAGAGCAGTGTACAGTAACAGTGGTCCCTCTCCACAAAGGTGGTGCCTGAATGGATACTGCAAACTATCACCCCAGAATCCTGACAAGCTTGGTCTGCAAAGCTATGGAATGGATCATCACGGACCTCAGAAATAAAGATGTCGGGGACCTACAGACACTGGACCCTACCCAGCGTGGCTTTCTTAAGGGCAGATCCTGCCCCTTAAACATGTTTGACTCATTTGAAACAGTCATCAAGGCCATTGATGAGCGGAATGCGGTCTACACAGCCTATTTGGACCTTGCAAAAGCCTTCCATACAATACCCCACGTGTTCATTATAGATAAGCTCACCAGCTTAAATATAAACCCCTATGTCATTAGATGGGTTGCAAACCAGGTCAAGTACAGAACTGACATGGTCAGAAAAGCTGCAGCCATGTCAGACTACAAACCAGCTACAACTGGCATCCCACAAGGCTTGGTCCTGGGACCTCCCTTGTTTGGTATATATTTCCCATAGGTACAGGCCAACATGGAAGGACTGTGTCTGAACAAGTTTGCAGAGGACTACAAACTGGGCACCATATCTGACCCTCCAGCTGACACAAGCATCCTACAAAAGGGCCACATAGAAACAGACAACTGGTGCCAGAGACATGTCATCAAGCTAATTGCAGAAAAGTGTATAGTCATCCCCTGTGGATAAACAGTAAGTGCCCACCAATTAACACATAGGTGTTAACCCATTAAGTACTTTAGAAGTAATAAGGGACCTGTGGACACAAGTTGATAGATATCTTGCATTTGACAACCATGTGGCTGTAGTGGTTACAGAAACATACCATATACCCACCTAATCATGAAGGTAGTCAGATCTAGATCAGGGGAGGTCACTGTGCCTCTTCAGTCATCCTTCATCAGCCTCACAATTGAGTACAATGGCCCCTGTGGGATGTACCTCAGCAGACACCTCAATCAACTGGAAAGACCCCAAAAGTACCTCACCAGGAGGATCAAAGAGCTCAAACAGATGCCATGTGTTGCCTTATTAAACAAACTGCAGCTCCACACAGTGCCATACTGCCTGCCCAGAGGCAATCTGTGCCTGATGTATAAAGCCATGTCCAAGCTTGAATCAATGAACATGCTGCACCTTGTACAATCTGAATGCCAGTGAGCTATGCACATGAGAGACCTGAACCCCAGCACTGACATACATAGGACATGCTGTAGTGATTGATCCATAACCCAGAAGCTCCCTCCACTCTTGAGTAAACTCCCAGTACAGGTTAGCCAGAGAGTCCCTCATTGACTCTCCTCAAGAGGAATCTTGATGAGTGGATGGGAGATGGTAGGTTTACCCTGGGTATCACTGTTATGTCACGGGTAGACAGAGGCACAGTATACTAACCTTGAAATATGTCATGGCAATATCCAGTTACAATGTGTGTTGAAGGACAAACACACTCTCTGACTAGCAGTAGAAATTGCCTAGGGCACATCGCTAGTGTTTGTCAATGTCCACCCAAGTTGCAGAATACACTACCAATGTTGGACAAGCCTGGTTTAAGTAGTCCATATCTGAACAAAATTCAACATGGTCGTATGTGCACAACTGGCTCTTAACCAGTCTGGTGTGCTCACTATGAATATTTAAAGCAGTGATAGGACTGAAACCCAGGATACTGTCCACCACAGTGAAAGTACTGAACCAGTACACTATACGATATTACAGAGTTTGATCAGTATGAAAGGATGTTGACAACTGTATGCAAACTATCCCATGGAAACCCTGCAGGCACAGTATAATCTCTGTTGGGTTCAGACACAAAGCAGTTGGGCAGTAAGTACACAACATGACTCCCAACACACAACTATAAATGTGAAATATTGTTGAAGTTCACACACAACCACAAATGTGGTGGACTGCAGATTTCAACATATGGAAAGCTCACACTGGGCATGCTCGCACACTTTGATAAATGAGACATATGTCAGGCAACAAGCCATGGAAAGCCTGAACTGGGCATGCTCACACACTTAGGCCATGTCTCAGTTTAGCAGTTGGCCACACATATCTGGTATTTGTATGTGTTAATCCAGGAACCAACCACAATACAGCAATCTGCCCAGTGCACACAGTTAAATGACTACAGAGACATAAGTTAAATAGTGGATCCCTCTCATATTCAAACATCTTCCACAGATACACAAGTTGTTCATAGAAACAGGGAAAGCTATGGCAATAAAGACCTGCAAACAGTTTATCAGCAACAAATATTGTGCATCTGAAAATTAAACATATGAGTGTAGAGGTCAATACTAGGCTGTTTGCCCTAGGGAATACAAGCTTAGCCAGAGTGTGTTTGGCATCTGCCTCCCCAGTACAGTAGGCTACTGTGCCTCTGTAAAGTAGGTCACAGAAGGCACCGTTTAAGGCTAGTGTGCTGTGCCTCCATCAAGCAGGGACACAGTGGATATCCCAGGGGTTGAATTTGCAATGTCACATCCATGTGGCTGGTGTTTGCTGGAAGAGGGTTGGTGAGGAATTATAAAAGTAATTGGGTGTCAATTACAGACTGAGGGGAGCCTTATCTGCAGTGTCTGGACAATTTCACTGTCAACACTTTGAAGTGATGAGTTTGAGGGATTGAAGTGTCGTGCCAATACTGTTCAGAGACGTCCTCCCTCTGTGGGATATTGCTCTGTAATGTATTAGCTCCCTCCTTCTGTTGTACAGCTTATATATGGCTGGTGTACACCAGACAGGTCTCCTGTTGTGGATGAGTCTTGGGTGTATTTGGGATAGCATGATCAATGCAAACCTTCCAGATGTTCATAGAATGCAATTGTCAAGGATTATGCAGAGTGGCCTGTATAATCCCCCAGCATGGGTCCTTCGAAGTCTTCCATCCCAGTCTTCACAAGTGCAACATCTGCTTTTGATAAATACTTTGTTTGCAGTGACTTCCTTGCCTGGGGGTGGGGATGGGTTATGGATGTCCAGGGAAAGTTGTGTATGGTCAGATATTAACAATGGTGGTCTACCTCTGGTGTGGAACATAGAGTACCCATGTTGCAGATGGTAAGGTCCAGTATGTATTCCCCCCTTGTGACTGTGGTGAGTGGTCCTGCCATAGCACATGGATTCACAAATTGTAGTGGCTGTAGGGTGATGTTGTTGAGGCCTGAGTAGTTCCCCCACGCAATATACCTGTACCTGATGTTAACCACTGTAATGGTGTATGTGAACACCTTCATATCCTACACTGTTCCCAGGGAAGCAAAGTGTGTGTCCTGGATATGGGAGGGGTGGTCTGAACTGGTTGTGCTGTGTGTTACAGGTCCTGTGGTCATGAAGCATGGTATAAAACATATCCTGGCAGTGCTGATGTGCATATCTGACCCTGAAGTAGGTGGCTGTTAATGCATATATATGCTATCCCCCTAACTGACAGATAGTAATAGATGTACATACTTCTTTATAAATAATGATGTCAGCACCCTATAAATACTGCAGGAGAAAAACCAGTACCCAGTAATTTGAATAGCGTGCTCCTCTAATGTGTCTCTTTCAAGTGTCATAATATAGTTAGGTAGGTGTTTGAATCCTACAAATGCTGAGTGTGTGTTTGGGTGAGGGGGGTTAGTGTGTGTGCTATTCTGTGTGAAAGAAATGCCCCTTTTGGCAACTAGAAGAACACACTATATGATGCACATTCCTCTTTCTAAACACTGATGATGTCAGCACCCTATAAGTATAGCAGGAGAAGGAAATCTCCCAGTAATGCAAATAGCGCGCTCTACTAATGTGCTTCTCTCAAGTGTCATAACATAGTTCAGTAGGGGTTTGAATCTTGCAAATGCTCAGTGTGTTTGGGTGAGGGAGGGGCTAATGGTATGCAGTTCTGTGTGAAAAAAAATGTCTCTTTTGGCAACTAGAAGAACACACTATATAATGCACATTCCTCTTTCTAAACACTGATGATGTCAGCACCCTACAAGTATAGCAGGAAAAGGGAAACCTTCTAGTAATGTGAATAGCGCACTCTGCTAATGCATCTTTCTCAAGTGTCATAACATTGTTAGGTAGGGGTTTGAATCCTACAAATGCTCAGTGTTTGGGTGAGAAGGGTTAGGGTGTGTGCAATTCTGTGTGAAAAAAAATGTCCCTTTTGGCAACTAGAAGAACACACTACATGATGCACATTCCTCTTTCTAAACACTGATGATGTCAGCACCCTATAAGTATAGCAGGAGAAGGGAAATCTCCCAGTAAGGTAAATAGTGCACTCCTCTAATGTGTCTTTCTCAAGTGTCATAACATAGCTAAATAGGGGTTTGAGTCCTACAAATGCCATGTGTGTTTTTGTCACACAGTTTGTCCATGTGTGTGTTGTGTTGCTCTTAATATTGTATGACATAGATTATATCAGTAATGTCAATGCACACATGAGGTATGTGTGTGCCACATAGACATATGCACATGTGACCTTAAATAGTTCCCATGTCTGAAGCCTGCCTCATGTGAATACATGGAATTTGCATTACACAACTTTATAACTGTGGTTTTCTGTGCAGGGGCTGCATTTGGTATGTGAATATACAGTGAGAGTAGTCTATGGTGTCATCTTACCAGTGAGGGTTACACATCTGGTCTGGAGCATATAGTCCATATGTTGGTGATGATCAGGTGCAGCATGTTTTCCCCTCTTGTGGGAGTGGTAACAAGTTGTTCCATAACAGTTGAGTGTATGGATTCTAGGAACCTTACACCTAGGGTGTTGGAGCTACAGTAATGCTCCCAGTCTATGTGTGGGTAAATGAAGCTGCCCAATATATTGTTGTTTGGAGACACCTGCAGATATTCATGTATTCTTAAGTAGGCCAAGTGGGTTACCTGGGTTTAGGAGGGTGGTCTGTAGCAGGCTATGAACTGGAAGTCAGTTTAATCCACTGTAAGTTGTATGTGGATAGTCTGTGATGCATCACACTGTGGCAGCAACCTGGGGGTGTGGGTATAGGTTCATAGGTTCATACTAGGCTATCTGCCCTAGGGCATTTATAAGCCAAGCCAGAGTGTGTTTGGCTTTTGCCACCCATTGTAGATTAATGTTGTTATGCCCTTTTCTGAGGTTAGTATACTCTGCCTCTAACATTGACACAGAAGTGATACCCGGGGTACACCTACAATCCCCCATCCACTCATCATGATTCCTCTTGAAGAGAGTCAATGAGGGACTCTGCCTAACCTGGACTGGGATTTTATTCCAGAGTGAAGGGAGCCTCTGGGTTATGAATCTGTCCCTCCAGCATGTCCTATTGATGTCAGTGCTGAGGTTCAAGTCTCTTGAGTGCAAAGCTCGATGGGAGTTTGATTTTCTGAGGTGCAGCATGTCCATTACTTCCGGGTTGGACATGGCATTATACGTCTGGCACAGATTGCCTCTGAGCAGGTGGTATGCCACTGAGTATGGAGTTATGTTAAGTGAGAAGCATATGGCATCTGTTTGAGCCATTTGATCCTCTTGGTGAGGTACTTTTGTGGTCTTTCCAGTTGCTGCAGGTGTCTGGTAAGGTAAATCCCAAAAGGGGCATTGTACTCAATTACGGTCCTGATGAGAGATGAGTAAAGAGGCACGATGACCTCCCCTGATCTAGATGTGAATCCTGTTTTGATTAGGTGGGCTATATAAAATGTTTTTCTAACCACTTTGGCCACATGGTCATCAAATGAGAGATTGCTATCAACTTCGGTCCCCATGTCCCTAATTACTTCTTCTGTACATAATGGATTACCACCTATGTGGTCATTTGTGGCCACTTTGTTTTTGCCAAAGGGGATGACTATACACTTTGTGCATTTAGCTTGAGGCCATGGCTCTGGCACCAGTTGTCTGTTTCTATGAGGCCCTTTTTGGAGGATGGTTGTGTTGGCTGGAGAGTCAATTATAGTGCCCAGTTTGCAGTCATCTGTGAACATGGTCAGCCACAGTCCTTCCGTGTTGGCCTGTACCACCGAGACATATATACCGAACAGGAGAGGTCCCAGGACTGAGCCTTGTGGGACACCACTTGTAACTGGTTTGGAGTCTGACATGGCTCCAGCAATTCTAACCATGTGGGTTTTGTCCTTGAGCCAGTTTGCAACCTATCTAGTGACATAGGGGTGTATATTTAAGCTGGTGAGCTTATCTATAATGCCCGAGTGGGGTATTGTATTGCAGGCTTTTGCGAGGTCCAGAAAGGCTGTGTGGACCACCTTCCCCTTGTCAATGACCTTGGTGACTGTTTAAAAGAAATCAACCAGGTGTAAGAGGCAGGATGTACCCTTAAAGTCACACTGGGTAGGATCCAGTGTCTGTAGGTCCCCAATATCTTTATGTATGAGGTCCATGATGGTCCTTTCCATAGCTTTGCAGACCAAGCCAGTCAGGCTTATGGGGCAATAGTTTCCAGGATCCGTTGAGGTACCACCTTTGTGGAGAGGGACCACTGTTGCTGTACGTCACTCTTTGGGTACATATCCTGTGGTAAGGCTGAGATTGAACAGTAGTTTTATGTTTGGGTTTAGCTCATCTTGGAGTTCATGTAGGATGCAGCCCGGGACACCGTCTGGTCCCATTGATGCTGTGTTATTTGCTTTGGAGAGGGCGGCTTTTACCTGAGCATCTGAGATGTCAGGGGGGCAGCACACTGCTGGGCTAGATATTTGCCCTTCTGGTGGGGAGGGGGGGAGAAGTTTGTGCTGAACCTGTCAGCTAGGATGTTGGCAATGTCTGTGGGTTCGGTGTAGTCTTTTGTCATTTTGGACTAATTCTGAGCATATCTGGGAATTCCCACCCAGGTTCCTAACATAACTAAAGAAAGCCTTGTGATTATTCTTAGTGTCCTGTACATTTCATCTCTCAAAGCTGTCCTTAGATGATTTTATGAGTGCCCATAGTATTTTGCTAACACTGAACAGAGATGCCTCCCCTTTTTGGGGTTTTTCTCTGTCATGTAATAGCTTACTCCTTCTATTGTATAGTTTGGTTATGGCTGTGGTCCACCAGACAGGACGTCTGCCTTTGTAGGATTGGGTCTTGTTTTTATTTGGGATTGCATGATCCATGTATTCCTGAAGGTGTTCATAGAATGCGTTTATAAAGGATTCTGTGGTCTGGGCCATATTTTCCACAGGCCTGGGGGCTTTGAAGGATTCCACCTCAGTTTTGAGGGGTGTGGAATTTTCTGTAGAGAAGTTTTACACTGTGGTTTTGTGGGCAGGGGGTGGGGTTGGGATGTGAATATCCAGTGAGATTAGTTTATGGTCTGATGTTACCAGTGACGGGTACACTTCTGGTCTGGAGCATAGAGTCCTCATGTTGGTGATGAACAGATCCTGTATGTTTCCCCTCTTGTGGGAGTGGTAACAAGTTGTTCCATAGCATTTGAGTTTATAAATGCTAGGAACCTTTGAGCTAGGGTGTTGGAGCTAGAGTAATGCTCACAGTCTATGTTTGGGTAGTTGCAGTCCACCAAAATAATGGTGTTTGGAGAGACCTTCATATTTCCAGTGTTCTCAGGAAGGCCAAGTGGGGTTCCTGGGTTTGGGAGGGTGGTGTGTGCCAGGCTATGAAATGGAAGGCAGTTTTATCCACTGTTAGTTGCACATGGATAGTCTCTGATGCTTCGTGCTGTGCCACCAACCTGGAGGTGTGTGTATCTTTGATGAATATTGATACTCCCCTTCCTGTTCTGGTTCATTGCAAGTTTTGGGGCCGACAAGCATGGTATGAGGAATAACCTGGCAGTGCTGGGGTGCTTTTGGGAGCCTTGAACCAGGATTCTTTTACTGCACAGATATTGATGTTCCCCATGCTAAGGACAGTTTTCAGTGCATGCATCTTGAGGTTTACACTGCTGGCGTTGAGTAGCATTACTATTAGTTTCCTATCCCTTGTGATACCTATGGAGGTGGTTTTGTCTTTTGAGCCTTGCCTAAAAAAGGCACTATGGGGGTAGCAAGAGCCTTTGCCAATATCCGAAAGCCCATGGGTGACAGGTGCAAGCCGTCCCTAGCAAAGCATCGTGGCTTGTCGAGCATGTCATCCCAGGCTGACAGGCATTGGATCCCCTTTGAATGACACCGAAACTTAAGCCAATTGTTGAAATTGATCATCTTGTCTTCATATTGTGGCATCATTCTTGGTGAGGGTAAGATGCTACTCAAGGTCAGGGTCATACCAGCCTGGGCCACATGCTCAAAGAGCTCCTCTATGTCTCTTATCATGTAATCCAGGGAGGTACGTCTCAGGTCATTCACACTGGCATGGACACTGACTGAGCCATATTTGCACATGTCTTGGAGTAACCTGTGTGCTTGTGTTATGTGGCGGATCATAGCACCTGACAGGCATCCCACTGTGACCTTCTCCTTGTTTAGCCTGGTGCGCGGGATGTCAGTGTACCTGATGATAGAGGTACCTATTAGAAGTGTATCAGGTGTGTTGTTTAGCCTTAATGGCTGTGACTGTTCGGTACACTAGCTTTGTGAGATATGTGTTGCATGTGTTCTGTTCTGGGGTATCGGTTGCTTATGTGTCTGCTTTGGAGGTGTCTGCTGCTTAGGCAGAATTTTATTTAGGGACTCCAAGTATGTTTTTCTGTGTTGATGTGTTTGGATTGCTGTCGTGGTAGGTCTATGTGAGACTGGAATTGTAGTGACTGTGGTTTCCTTCTCCTCCTGACAGGTTTTGCCAGTACTGAGTTGAGAAAGCTTAGCCTCCAGTTTGGCTATATGGTTGCATCTCTCACATGTGTTGGAATTTGTTGGTAGGAGGAGAGGGTTGTCTGTGTACATGAGGCAGTTGTAACATTGCCTCTAGATTCCCAGATTCACCAGCTGGACTGGAGAGGAGATTGACAACTGACCTTTGGACATGCTAGAATAGTATTGGGAATTCCTTTATAATTAACAACAAAAAGGGCCAATGGGGAACAAGGTACTCAAGGTGAGTTTGTGAGGGTGTAGTGCTTTTAATTTGTTAGTGCTGGCATATATAAATGCTTTAGTGAGCAAGTGCCAGGTAACTCAAATGTAGTGTGTTACAGGTAACTTAAATGCAAAAATGACAAACAGTAATTTTCTGTCAAGTGAAACAAGGAAATACGTACAGTAAGCAATGCAGATGTCACTAGGGATCCACAGAGGCGCTATAAAGCTGCGTTTCAGGTGGAATTAGTGTTTCAGGGGAAATAACAAGCAAACAAGCATACAAACAAAGCTACATTCAGTAGGCCTGGATCTAGTCTATGCTACAGCAAACAAGGTGTACCAATTTCAGTAAGAAACAGTTCAAATATGCAGGCACTATAGGCCTTTAGCCAGAAATTCCCAGCTCAGACGGGCAGAGTCCAGCCTCTCCTCCCACAAGAGTGCAGGCCATGAACCTTCGTAATGTAAAATAACTGGCCTGAAGCCCAAGTGCTTAAACCAGAACTAATACCCATTTAGAATAACAGACACTGAGCCCTCAATCAGCAGTTCCCAACTTAGTAGGATGTATGCTACCTGTCCTGCCACCACAGTATCCTTGACATTTAATGAGACTCACCCTCCTGTCATAGTTAGTTCTGTGTTTTGGGGCTGTCAAGCATGGTATGAGGTGTAACCTGGTAGTGCTAGGGTGCTCTTAGGAGTCTTGAACCTGTTGTCTATTACTGCACAGATATCAACATTCTCCATGCAGAGTAGAGTTTGGACTGCATGCATCTTGCGGTTTACATGTCCATCATTGAATATCATTACTTCCATTTTTTTATCCCCTGTGCTACCTATGTAGGTGGCCTTCTGTTTACAGCCTTACCACCAGAATGCAAAGATGTGCAGACATTACACTATGGTAATTAATAGGGGTGTACCAAACAATACAATGACAATCATACTGTTAATGCATCAGGCATGCTGGGATATACCCACAGTGATATCATTACACTGTACTGTTGACAACATGATAATATTACTACACTTCTATGTAGTCACCCTGTGCATCAGCACCATGTTAACCTATTCCTGCATCAATGTTACAGATTGCAAGAGGTGGCACAGTTTCATCATATGCACAGGGTGTGTACTTGGTATGCCTGAGTCTGCCACTGATACAACCAATCGACGTGTATGTGTGTGTGTGTGTTAGTGAGGGACAACAGTACAAGATGGGGCAATGTTGATGCAGTGTGTGCGTGTATGTGTTAGCCCTAGGTGTTAGCATTATGCATGTGTGTATGCATGCACACAGTTCCACCTTGTGGCTGCCATATACGGGTGTTTGTGGACAGCCACAGACTGTACCTGCCAGGTCATACAGATCACTGTCTCTAGCCACAGACATGGTACCTGTGCCTGGCAGGGGTGATACGGACAGTATCAGGTACTAAGCCAGACTGGGTACTGTCATCAGAAGCAGTTGGTTGATGACTAGAGACATGTCCCTGCTGGGACTGTCCACAGCCACGTGCACGTGGTCTCCTAGGGTGGTCTGGTGACAGCACAGACCCAGCATTGCTGGGGCTGGTACTGGCACTATGGGAGTGGCCGCGGGTTTGTTGTCACCCGCGATGACTGGCAGCTGCTGCTGTTGCTGGCATACGTCCACTTCGACGCCTCAACCGTCCTGCATTGCCCTGGCTCATAGACATGTAGTTGTGGAACAGATCTAATGTGTCCCCCCAACGTCTGTCAAAGACCTCGGTGAAATTACAGATGGCAGCCGCAATGTCACGCATAGTGTCATTCATAGCAGTGCGATGTGCTCTCAGCTCCCTCAGTCCCTGTCTGGTGTACCGTTCCATACATGACTGTGCCTGCATTACAGCCCGGAACATAGCTGAGATTGAAAGACCTCTGTGGGCACGTCTGACAGGGGCAGTACGACCACGGATGCTCCCACAAGAACCCCTGGACATCTGCCTGTGTGGTACCAAGTCAGGACTCTTGCCATGGCTGCTGTGAGGGGATGCATGTGCCACTGATACCACATTACCCTGGTCAATGCCCACTGTATGCTATCCATCACCTAGGGACATTGGTGACAATGGATGTATTGGCAGGATGACTGTGTGCATTGATGGAGTTGGCAGCTGTGTACTGTCGATTGGCTGACCAAGAATGGACCCTGGCACACCTCCCCGTGCCATTACACAGGTATCATCATTATCACTATCCCCAGCAGCAGATTCAGGTTCCCTGCTGCACACCACCAGAGCAACACCAGAACCTGTGAGAGGAAGACAGGAAACACAAGTTTACAATGTGTACACAATGTTACCACAGATGCACGCGGGCACATACACACATGCACACATGCGCACATGCACACATGGGCACATGTGCACATTGACACATGCACACATGCACGCATGTGCACATGCACACATGGGCACATGCACACATGCACACATGCACACAAGGGCACATGCACACATGCACACATACACACATGTGCACATGGGCACATACACACATGCACACATGGGCACATGCAGACATGCACACATGCACACATGCACACATGGGCACATGCACACATGCACACATGAGCACATGCACACATGGACACATGCACACATGCACACATGGGCACATGCACACATGCACACATGCACACATGGGCTCATGCACACATGGGCACATGCACGCATGGGCACATGCACACATGCACCCATGCACACATGCACACATGGGCACATGCACACATGGGCACATGCACACATGCAAACATGGGCACATGCACACATGGGCACATGCACACATGCACACATGGGCACATGCACACATGGGCACATGCACACATGTACACATGCACACATGGGCACATGCACACATGCACACATGGACACATGCACACATGGGCACATGCACGCATGGGCACATGCACACATGCACCCATGCACACATGCACACATGGGCACATGCACACATGGGCACATGCACACATGCAAACATGGGCACATGCACCCATGGGCACATGCACACATGCACACATGGGCACATGCACACATGCACACATAGGCACATGCACACATGCACACATGCACACATGGGCACATGCACACATGCACACATGCACACTCCTCAGTACATGAGATAAAAATACACAAACACAAACACACCTGCAATCAAACACATAGCAATACCGTTTGAGGGTATTATTACTATTACTATCACTAGTATTAAAGGTATTGTTATTACACACTCACCAGCATGGATTGGCTGCCTTGCTGTTACAACAGAGGGACCTGCACAAATAAGACATTTATTGTCAGTGGGCACAACTCTGCCATTGATACTGTGAGTATGATACAGTTCAGTTGTACAACAGTTGGCTTTTACAGGTCTACTGCTGATATTGAGAATATCACTCTTGCACTATAATTACCAGGATAACAGCTACAAACAGTACACACCTCACACATGCATAAACTACCAGTGTAGAGAACAGTCAACTATAGATATGGCATGTTACCTGCACGCTCCAAGTCCTCATTCTGGGTGGCTCCAGCCTCCATCATTACACATGTGTGCAGATGTTGTTGTTGTTGGGATGGAGCCACAACACTTAGGAGGAGCCCCTCCAGTCTGGTGAGGGGGGTGCATAGCTGCCCCACCACCTGTGGCAAGCTGTTGCCTGTGGATATCAGACGCACGCTGACTGACATTACTAATTAAATCACTGTAGTGATGGAGTACCTGCTCATATGTCCGGTTATGCATGCCTATGTCATTTACCTGACAGATAAGATCTTGCCACAGTGCAGCCCTCTCCTGCTGGTTCTGGCTGGTGCGGGAAAAGAGTGTAGCAAAATCGTGCACCAGGCTCTGGTGTATCTCCTCTTCCTCTGCAGCAGAGTATGTGGGGTTGCACTGGTGCACCATCGCCCTGGAAGGAAAAGAAAAATATGTGAGCAAGTGATATGGCACACATAATACTCTACTGTAGTGATATCACTGAACTGCCATATATAGCATCTGTCTGTCTATTGGGGGATACACATGTAAATGGCCACATATCAGTGTTCAGCCAACAACTGTGTGACAGTGCCTGGCACACTCCATACAACAAACTAGTATACTCCAGCAGTTGGCGCACTGTTTGAGGTCCAATGCACAGCCTCACACTGGGGGTTTCTATCAAGGTAATGTATGGGGAACATTGTCAACCCATGCAATGCATGCAATGCACAGTACAAATTTCACTGGTAATGCACCATAGTCTTTGTTGCCATAACCATACCTACACCGCAGTCACATACAGGGAACCACAGCACAACATATGGCAATGTAGTATGTTTGTATCCCAATACCTGACACATCTTTCTCTGGCCTCACACCAAGGACACACACTACCATGACAGACACAAAGTCATGCTGAGCAATCACACCATTACTGACCTTGCACACAGTCAGTGGCACACTCATTCCACCTCACATAGTTGGTATTGCAAAGAGTACATGTGTGTGTGCATTGTGTCATAGGCAGGTAGTATGCTATTGGTCCTGGGCCTACAGCAGCATACTGTTATGCTACCTTGCCCCTTGGGACACATGTAATGTAATTGTACTTGCTCCTGTCAAACAGTTACACAGGGTGACTCATATGGCATATTACCTATCTGCATAACATTCAACAGGGGTATGTCTGACATCTACTAATGGGGAGCCTTGCTTCTTAATGCTGGGTGGTTTACTCCAGGGTATGGCTTATTTGTGGGTAGGAACCTGTACCTCCACCATGTGCTCTTTACTGCGGTGCCAAGGATGACAGACATAGGTCATTTAGGCTGGGGATATTGTGAGGTGTTACCACGGTTGTTGGACAACTGTTATGGGTGTGACATAACTATGTATATCCAGCAGTGATAACTTCTGTGTAGGTAGTATGAGAGGCACTCTATCTGTGGTTTTGTCAGTCACTCTGCATAGGTAATGTGTTTGAGGGCATTATCACTGTTTGTTAGGTATGACTGTGTCCTTCTCCCTTTCTGTAGTTGTCATGGGAGGTACATACCGTGTAGGACATTGTGAGGTGTAGAGGGATACAGTGACCTACATTTCCCTAGCTGACGCACCATTTCTGCTGACACGTACCATGTACAGGTATTACAAGACTAGTGTGCCACTGTGAATATCAAAGGGGAGGCTATTGTACACTTGTTTCCCATGTTCCTTCCTGACACATCCAGTAGTAGGCAGGCAACCACATATGTGGTGGTTAGTGGTGTAAGTGTTTTGGAATGGGGTATGGTACTCCAATATCCACACTGGTGTTCAGTCCATGCCTTTGTCACCAGGCACCTGTTGCAATACATCTGCACACATGTGCCTCTCTCAGTATATATATATATATATATATATATATATATATATATATATATATATATATATATATATACATATACATAGAGAGAGAGAGAGAGATATTCATATACATACATATCTGTAGACATTCATATCTGTCTGTATATGTGTATGTATATATATCTCTATATATGTATGTGTCTATTACATATATATGTCTATACATATTCTATCTATCTATCTATCTATCTATCTATCTATCTATCTATCTATCTATCTATATATGTCTATCTATCTCTACATCCCTCTCTATCTATGTATACATATATGCATATTATATATATATATATATATATATATATATATATATATATATATATATATATATATATATATACATACATATACATAATATATATATATATATATATATATATATATATATATATATATATATATATATATATATATATATATATACCTTTTTATTTACACATACGAATACACACACTAACATACTGCTAAACATCCATTACTGTACAACCTACATTGTACTTTGCACTACAACCTACACTGATATGTGCACATAGCAACCTTCACATACATATGTATGTCTAGCCTTCACTAACAGTTGCAGTATGTCCCCTGCCCTATGCACATCTTCATATATATATATAGATACAGACTGCTAACACATATGGAGGGTTCACAGTATGTAGACTATTAGATTATTAGTTTACATTACCTTTGTTTGTCACTGCTGTTTGTGATGGCTTGCTGCTTGGTGGCCTGCTGCTGGTTAGCTTGCTGTTTTTTATTGTTTTATTTTTGGTGGCTGTCTCTGTGTCTCTTTTTCTGTTTTTCTGTTTTCTCTCTCTCTCTCTCTCTCTGTTTCTCCCTCCGGATGTTGCAATGAAAGTATTGCATGTGTGGATTGGGAGTACAGGCTGCTTTTGTAGGTATATGCACATGTGCATGTGATTGCCTCTGCACCAATTGTTAGCCAGCATTTACTAATTGCATGCAGCCTGCTGTGTGGTAATTGCAGTTTTCACTGTGATTTCAGGACAGTGCTATAAAATGTTAGGTTAGGTAGGCATAGCCCTTTCAGATTTTCAAGGTGGGGACCATGCTGGTATGCTGTGGACACTGTTCTGTGAGTGTAAAGGTTGGTATGTCTCTCATATTTCAGGTTGTGTTGTAGGCACTGAAATACATGTACTGACACCTGAATATTGCTTCCTCCAGTTTATTCTTCTCAGTGTGTATGTTAACTGACACCTAATAATACTAATACTGTTTAAATGGGAGTATGTGCTTTCCTGTGGGACTTGTGGAGTAACTGGTATACAGCAGTGGCTCTTGCAATTTGTTGCTATGGCTTCACTATTTGGCCTTTACATTCACTCCTTGAATGCCTGTGAGGTGTCTTTACTGGAATGTGTTGCTATGGCTTTCCTATTTTCCATTTACATTCACTCCTTGTAATGCTTGCTATATTTCTTTCAGCAGCAATTCCTTACATGTCTGTTGTGGTTTGGTGGTACTGCATGCAGTCTGGTCTGGCCAAGGTGTGGGGCTTGACACCTACAAGGGTATTTTATTTTGCTGCTGAGCAGTAGTGGGGCCTTGTACTTTGTACTAACAGTTATGGATAGCAGGCACATGCAGCACTTGTAAACTGCTATACTGTCCTTATTTTATTAGTTGGATACATCCTGTGATATTTGTGGGTTGTACACCTACTTGTGGGTGTGCTTGTGGAAGCTATTCTACAACTATTCACAGAGTGTGTGACAGCAGACAGAATGATATGCCTGTGAGTTTGTGACACTTGCAGGCCTCAGATACTCTCAGGTGTATCTTTTATCAGCCTCAGGGAATGGTACATATCAGTGGGATACACCCGTGATATATTTCAGATATTCTGCAGTTGTGACTGTGGGGTATTTTGAGCATATGTATTACTACACCATTTCTGACATGCAAGTAGTGCATACTTTCAGTAATTGACAGTTACCATTACGTGGGATAAAACACCTTTCTGCCTACTGTTAGTACATTTCACAGGGAGTCAGTGGGGCACAGTTAACATCTGTTTTCAAATCAGGGCCATCCCTGTAAATCAGTCACAGTTGTGAGGTCTGGCCTCTTACCTATTCAAATATGGCAGTGTTTATCCTGCTCTGATAGTGTGTGTGTGTGGTTTGCAAGTTGCTACTGTCACATTATTACCTACTAGCTACCGACTAGCATGGCTGCTTCTCTTCTCACACTAATGTTATACAAATCCACAAGAATTGCTAGTAAAGATACAGGAAAAGCTTTGTGTAATAGCCTTCCTATATTCCCTTTACATTCAGTCCTACTATTTCATGATATATTGCTTTCAGCACAAAGTTCTTGTATATCAGTTATGGCTTAGTGGTAAGTCATGCAGACTAGTGTTTCCAAGGTCCCAGGTTCGAGACTGGCAGAGGAATTTTATTTTGCTGATGAGCAGACTACAGGCCTTGTCATTCAGAGTGACTAAGGCACTTTTAAGCACTTGTAAGTGGGTTAGCGCTGGTTTGTGAGGAGCACACGCATGCGCACTGTCACTTAGCTTCACGCACACACGCTTAGCTAAGCGCACACAAGCACACACCCGCTTACAACTGCTTAAAAGTGCTTACTCTCGCGCACACCCACGCTAATTTCTTTGAAAGAAAAGAAAATGGGGAGATAGGAAAGTGATGAAAAAGGGGGCACAAAGAGGGTAGGACAGTAGGAAAACAAGCTCGGGATTTCAGGAAGGATGTAGGAAAGGCCCATAGCTGCCCATTTCTTTATCAGCAACAGCTGTGCATATGTGTGTAATTTGGTGTGAAATGTGAAACCTTCCACCCCTGAGAGAGGGGTGAGGACAACAAAATATGTTGTACAGCCAATTGTAATTACCAGTTCACATGTCCAGCAGACATGTCTGCAAAATGGGCAGCTATGTATGGGGCATAATTTTTTTGCGAGAACAGAGTGCCCTTTTTTTATTTTTTTTTCAGGTGAGAGTGGAATGTGAGGTACAGGAAGTAGGTATATTTGGGGAGGTAGGCAGGGAGGTTAACAGACAAGACAAACAAGACACATACAGGGGCGGAGTATGACAAATGTGGGGGGGGGGACACAACTGACGGGGACGGATGTTTGGATATCGCGAGCCTATGAGCCCACAGATGGCAACAGTGGAACTGAGATCCCCACCCATGGGCAGTTGCCACTGTGCCTTCACAGCCCAGGGCGGGGCTGTGCTGGGGGCTGTGTAGGACGGGCAGCAGGCACACCCATGAGTTGCACCACCCGAGCCTCAAGCTGGTGTAGGGGTTCAAGCACAGAATGCCTGATCTCGCTACGCACCACAGACCGGACACTTTGGAGGGTGAGTGGACGGTCTCCTCTGGCCACGCTTGCAGAGGGGGGGCGAGCCCCATCCCCTGCAGCGCTTCCACCCGAAGGTGACACGGGGCCACCGGAGGAGGTTCCGGCCTGGGAACTAGTGTCAGGTGCACTCGCCAGTTGAGGTGGGAGAGGTGGGTCTGCTGGAACCCACCTTCCCTGTTGTCCTATGTTTAGCAATATTTTATGACATTCTGGGTTAGTAACAAACAATACCATTCAAAATTAGTTGTAACAGCATGCATCAGTATTACCATTAACCAAACACCCATGGATTCCAAACATTGAACAGCAAGCATAACACATGCATATTTTGAACAACAGTACACAATCCAACAGCATGCAGGGTTGATTGATGGCAACAGGCCATCATGTTTGGATATGTGAGCAGGGCATATACATGCAGCAACGTACGTGCAAATATGTTTGAACCAACAGGACAAATGTCCATAGGAATTAATTGTGAATACACATACCCAGTTTGTTGTGGAATGGCATTATTTGTGAATATAGGGTAGGGTGAAGAAATATTTCATTAACAACTTCAACTACCTATACATATGCTGTACATCTGTAGTAGCTGCAGATATATATACCCTACAGGTCTTAGTACAGTTTCCTATATGTAACCTTAGGAATGTTGGTGATGGGACTGTTACTGCTACATTAATGTACATTGCATTTTTATTCATACACGTTCATATCTGGCTGTGTTCAGGTACAGCAGCCTGCTACATTTCATTTATATGGCTCTAGACAACTGTGGATGTTCATTATTTCATACAACCATACTATCTCCATATTGCAAGGGTACAGCAACATATCCAAATTGTGGGACAGACACATTCCAGCTTCAGTACTTTATTTCAAACATTTCACTGTTTGGTTGTGGCTGTCTCATTCATTTCATTATGTACTGACTGCAGTATACTTTATTCAGAAGTTATAACAGCTTTCTTGGTCGATTCATACCTCTTTCTCACACTCTCACTTGTTTTATTTTTACAATTCAAGATGGTACTTTATTCTAGCCGTTATTAACATGTCATACTTGGTTACAACAATCCTTTCCAACAGACTCACTTGTTTCATATGGCAGATTTTCAAAGGGGATGTATTTGACACATGTCTATTGTCTTTAGCTTGTTTACCACTAATTTTCAGGCTGCAGCAGATTATCTGATATTACAATACAGGTGGGGAATCTCTATTTCAGACTTGTTTAATTTTTATTTCCGGATTACAGGCTGAATCACTTATCTAATCATACAGTACTAGCAGAATCTTTCTTCTAGTGTTATTTGAACTTTATTAATATGTAACTACACTGAACTCTTTTACAAGCTGTCTCACTTATATTGTATAACAATTACAGAAAAATAATTACTAACCTGCCTGGTGGTGCAACCGCTCCAGCCTATCACCATAGGCTCGCCGATTCGCAGAACGCACACCTGCAGCTGTAATATAAATGAAGTAATATTAGAACATACATCTCCATAATATTAGCTAGGATAATTCCTTACATACATAATTACATGGATACTTACTCAGTAGTGGGGCATTGGGCATTTGCCGGGCCTCCTGGATCCAACGGTTCAGTTGGTCCTGCTTTCGTCTCTTCAGGTCCGCATGGTGGTGACGGACCTGTTCACCAGTCCTTGGTATGCCTGTGGCACTGGTGAGATCATGTGCCAACCAGTTCCATGCCTCTGCCTTGTACACTCCCCACAGAACCTGGCCCTGCATGAGTTGAGCCTCATGATCGTGGACTAGGAGCCAAACCATGTATTTGGACTCCTCAACACCCCACCTCTGTGCTTGGAAGCAACTACCCTCTCTTACACCTGCCATCCTAACTGCAAATAGGTTCCACAATCAGTTATGCTGTGTATTCCCACCTATGGGGCTTATATATGCTGTTTTTCCCGCACTTATCTGTGATTGGCCATTTTGGAATTGTATCAGCTTAAAAAAACCTGCTTTGTCATGCTTCTATTTCCATTCATTCCCATATATATGCTAATACTGCATTTTTCAGTACAGCTGTCATGGCTTAGTGGTTCAGTACTTTGACTGTGATGCACAGTATCCTGGGTTGGAGCCTGGGCATTGCTTTTTTTTATTTTACTACTGTCTAGACAGGCTAGGAGGTGTGTCTGTTTAAAGGCTGCCACAAGTTGCTCAATGTTGCCCGCCGGTAAGCCGGTTGGCGTGCTGTGCAGCTCTGCGCAAACGGGTTAGGCTGGTTAACACGTTATTTGGCTATGAGCATGCATATTACGCTGTGAGAAATGTTGCGCAACTACGGGCACACAATTTCAGCATGTTAAAGTGCTGCTCAACTTCGGGCACTCATATTACACCTGTTAAACCACTGGTCACCTACGGGCAAACATACTCAGCTTGTTAGAGCGCTGCTCAGCTATGGGCACTTATAAAATATTTTTTTTTTTATTGTGTCAGATTTCTTCATAAAAACATGGCCCATTTCATTACATTTTACTTAAATTATAGTTATATATATGAACAAATATAGACGAAAAGTCACCAGCTAGACGATAAAATATAATTTAATAAAAAACAAAGACTTATACAGCTTAAAACGTACTTCGAACAAACTTAAAATGCCAAATAGCAACACCTAAGAACAGAAAAATGATGTGATGTGATGCAAGCGCTTTCATTTAAATATTTTAAACTTCCTCAGACAAAAAACATCTATTACATCACTTCCTTTTATAACCTTCACAGAAAATTGCGCCAAAATCAATTTCAAATTAGCATGCTCAGTAGCCAAAAAATGGGAAATAGAACTTCTAAATACTAAATTCAAGGACTGCATAAACAACAATAATTAAATACTAGCTGAAGGCAATAGTATTACATTATATTATATAACATTTTAAAACTAATAATTTAAATCATTCTTTTTATATAAATAATGAAATCACAACCTCTCCAACTCTTAACATTTATAAATTATTAAATATCAAATATTAAATATTAAATAATAAGATGTCACAATTAATGTATTTTCTATAATAAATTATCATATAACATATATTATTACTACATAGCTTCCTCCATATATACTCAAAATTATTAAAATACTTAAAATTAAATATTAAATTAATCTTGAATTTTATTACGAGTCAATGCTTTTAATTTTAAAATTGGCCCTATAGAACTTCTTTCATTTAAACCTGGCATACAATCAGCTTGTAGTTTTATTTGCCAGGTAAGTTCTCTTTCTTCCAAAATTAAGTTCCACGGGGTTCTTTCTTCTATTTCTACTTGGTCTATTACCATATAATTAAATTTATGATTATTACATTCATTTATATGTTTTGCTAGCGCGTTATTTAATTTTTTATTTTTTATGGCATACTCATGCTCATAAATTCTCTGAGTGAATATTCTCTCAGTTTTTCCTACATAAAAGGAGAAACAAGAATTACAACTTGCAAGGTAAACAACTGCTTTAGATTTACAGTTACATTTCTTTTTAATATAATACTTCTTATCACGTATAGTGAAACTATCTCCTTGAATTTTAAAGCACCATTTACATGCTCCACATCTATAGTTTCCACTCTTCACTTTTTTACCCATTCCTATATTATTATTAGATTTTAATAAATCTTTAAAACATTTTCCTTTTCTATAAACTATTTTTGGGGATTGACCTATATATTTTTTATATTGGGTATCTCCAAATAGGATTTCCCAATTATTACAAAAAACTTCTTTTAATATTTGATAATCTTGTGAAAAAGTGATAACTAAAGCTTTTGAAAATTCTTCTACTCTAATATACTTATTTTTAAAAGATGTATCTAAACTTATGATAGTGTCTCTATCGTCAAACCTACTTAAATCTACATTAATTACAGCATCAGTAACAACTTCACGTTTACCTTGCAGAATTGGTTTAAAATAACCATTTTCTCTTTTTTTGAATAACTTCTAAAATTAATTTGTTAATTAACCATATTGGATATTCCTTATTAATAAACATTCTCCTTAAATGTTCACATTCATTTAAAAAATCTGAATATTTTGTAATAATTCGCACAGCTCTCACCAATTGACCTTTAATTGCAGATCTTTTTTGGTGCTCAGGATGTGCACAAGTATAAGGAAGGAAGCCATTTGAATATGTTTTTTTCCTATAAATCAAGGAAATATACACTTTTGCTTCATAATCTTTCATCAAATTAATATCTAAATAATTAATTTTATCCAAATTAATATTCCACGTAAATTTAAAAAAGTTTGTGGTTTCATTAATATAATTTAAAAATTCATTTAAAATATCTATATTCTCTCTCCAGACTAAACAAATATCATCCTGAAACCGATGATATGATTTAATATAATTATTATATTTACTATTAAATACAAATGTCTGTTCCCAGGACATCATAACTAAGTTTGCATAAGTTCCCCCGCATGATGATCCCATGGCGACCCCTTTCTTTTGGATATAATACTGATCATTAAATTTTAGATAATTATTATGTAATACTAGTTCAATTAATTCAATTATAAGATTATTTAAGTCTTGTTGGACAGAAGACTTAAATAAAACTTCACTGATCCATTGAAGCCCAATATCATGGGGAATAACTGTATATAAATCACATACGTCTATTGTTACCAAAACATCTTTGGCAGCAAACAATATTTGATTCATGTGCTCTAAGAATGTCCAAGAGTCCTTACAAATATATTCTTCTTTCATCATAACTTTTTTTAGTTAATAATCAACATACTTAGCACATACTGATGTAATGGAATCTCTCCCATCCACCAGAGGCCGCATGGGGGGATCTTCTATATTTGTATGCATTTTCGGGTTACCGAAAAACACCGGAATCCTGGGTGCTAGAATATTTAAATAATTAAATAAATTAATATCTATTCGTTTATCTAAAAACATATCATTAATCGGTAAAAAAATCTTCCTATAAGCACAATTCAACTAATTTAAGGATACCTTTTCATAAGTATCCGTATTTAAGATCAACTCCATTTTATTATTATAAAAATCTACGTCCATGATCACTGCTCCTCCCCCTTTATCTGATTTCATAACTCTTATATTCCCTTTCTGTAAACATTTTAAAATTTCTAATTCATCTTTATTTAAATTTGAGGGATAATCTATCTTTTTATTAATTCTATCTAAATTCCTTAACTGACTTTCACACATCTTTTCATACATTAAAAGTTTAGGATGCAAGGGGGGATTATATATACTTGATATATTAAATTTATGTGATCCATTATATAGTGAATCCTGAAACATAAATGAAAAGTTAATCTTTCTTAAAAACTATTTCATATCAATAATAGTTGAAGTAACATCAAATGTATGAGAAGGAACAAATGAAAAACCTTTTGACAATAAATTCGCAACTTCCTGATTAAAATCAATTTGAGTACAATTATAAACTTTAAAGTCACCAGATTTGTTTACAATGACTTGTCGTAACTTGTTATGTAAACTCTTACTACATTGTTGCATAGTTATTTCATGTCCATTCTCATCAATATCCAAACCATTATGCATTCTTATGTTCTCCATTTTTTGTCCTTCGGCCTGGCACCTTGAAACCCCGCTGGTTGTTCATTACCATAAGGAATTTTATTTTTAAGCCTTTCAGAGCATCTTAGTTCAGGGTATTCATCATTATATACCGAATCATTATGTAAATTCCCTTCGTATTGGCCTTCTCTTGCAGGGTCAGATCTATAAGCTTGATTTAAAGAATAAGTTTTGGTTTTCTTGTTAAATCCACCTGGAGGTCTGGGATATGCTATCACATTTGCATATTGTTTAATGTCTCTTTCAATTTTTTCTGTTTTAGCATTCTTTAATTTGGTAATGTATTGATCAATACTATTATATATTCTGATTATGTCATATTGAACTGGATCAAAAGAAACATATGCTCTAATTATTTTATCAAGTTCATCAAGTTCAGATATCAGTTTATCTATTTCTATCTGATTATATTTAATTAGCATGTTCAGAAGATCTTTACCACATCGATCGAACAACTGCAACAGTTCCATATGCATAGGTGAATTATAAACCAATCCCATAGGGTACCGCCATAAGCGCAACCCTTTAGGGATAATATTCAGTCTGATGCACTCTTTCAGATATACACTTTCAAGTTGCAGCTTCCTACATTTCATTAATTTAATATCAAAGTCATTTAATTTATGATCAATATAATTATTAGCATTATTACCTCCATTAGGTTGTCCAGAAAAAACAAACGATGATTCTAACCACTCATTTAGCATTGGAACAGTTTTTCGCAATCCATCTCTGTGCATAAATGATTTTTGCGCACAAAGTCCACTACCTTGCCCAAAGTTACTCGACTGCATTCCTTGATTAACAAAAATAACTTTCTCTTTTTCACCATTGTCCAAACCTGTGGCTTAAATTAAATAACACGCTAGCAAAACATATAAATGAATGTAATAATCATAAATTTAATTATATGGTAATAGACCAAGTAGAAATAGAAGAAAGAACCAGTGGAACTTAATTTTGCAAGAAAGAGAACTTACCTGGCAAATAAAACTACAAGCTGATTATATGCCAGGTTTAAATGAAAGAAGTTCTATAGGGCCAATTTTAAAATTAAAAGCATTGACTTGTAATAAAATTCAAGATTAATTTAATATTTAATTTTAAGTATTTTAATAATTTTGAGTATATATGGAGGAAGCTATGTAGTAATAATATATGTTATATGATAATTTATTATAGAAAATACATTAATTGTGACATCTTATTATTTAATATTTAATATTTGATATTTAATAATTTATAAATGTTAAGAGTTGGAGAGGTTGTGATTTCATTATTTATATAAAAAGAATGATTTAAATTATTAGTTTTAAAATCGTATATAATATAATGTAATACTTTTGCCTTCAGCTAGTATTTAATTATTGTTGCTTATGCATTCCTTGAATTTAGTATTTAGAAGTTCTATTTCCCATTTTTTGGCTACTGAGCATGCTCCAATTTGAATTTGATTTTGGCGCAATTTTCTGTGAAGGTTATAAAAGGAAGTGATGTAATAGATGTTTTTTGTCTGAGGAAGTTTAAAATATTTAAACGAAAGCGCTCGCATCACATCATTTTTCTGTTCTTAGGTGTTGCTATTTGGCGTTTTAAGTTTGTTCGACGTACGTTTTAAGCTGTATAAGTTTTTGTTCATTATTAAATTATATTTTATCGTCTAGCTGGTGGCTTTTCGTCTATATTTGTTCATTAGTTTGGTCGTTGCTTATCATGTCTATAGTTTTATATATATATATATATATATATATATATATATATATATATATATATATATATATATATTATATATATATATATACAAATATGTCAGGGGATTGTTTTGTGCTTATTTCACTAAAAATAAAAAATGATGTTGTTGGGGCTCGAACCGTGACTACCTCCTCTTTGTCCGACGTCTCTACCGCTACGCTATTGCTACTTGGCTTATTTGGCATATTTAGATCTTATATGCTTTTTCAATGACTGCTAACTGTGGCTGAGGGAAGGGCACACCCACGCAAACAAGCTCAATTACGGGCAAACATTTTTGAAATTATAAAAAAAAAATTAAACTGTTCATTTTTACGTTTTACATTTCAGTTGGGTTTATAGTCTGTGGGGGCATGTGTGGTGTTGTGTTTTTTGACATTTCCGTGGACTCGCTCGTGGGAATTTCCTTTCGGGACTGTGATTCTTCTGGGGGCGTGTCCCTTTGTAGGACTCGCCGTGCGGGCACGCCCTCTACTTTACTACACGGACCGTGTTAGCCTTGGGATGTGATTCAGCATGCCCTCATGAATATGCATGGCATGCTGACATCACCCCATTTAACTGCAGCCTCCGTGTAATACTTGTTAACTCTTACACGGAGGCTTCGTGAATCCTGCCCTCTGCATTTTATATCAATATCAACCAATAAATAGAGAAATTTGTTGTACAACTAAACATAACAAGTATTTACCAAAAAGTTATATTGGTGTAACAAGAAAACTATCAACCTACATAATAAAAAAATGCCATTTCTGAAAAGTAGAAAACATATGACAAAGTCCCAAGAATGCTGATTTGGGCAGTCGTGCAATGGTTTGAAGTCCCAGAAACATTTGTAGAATTGGTGCAGGCTATGTATAAAAACCCAGTGGCTCAAGTACAAACAGTGATCAGTCTCACAGAGCAGTCACCAGTGTGACTGGGTGCACACCAGGGTTCAGCTCTGAGCTCACTGCTGTTCATATTCATGATGGAATGCATTAGCAAACATGTCAGAGGGGACAGATCAACAAATGTGCTGTATACATCGTCTGCATACAAAGTTGCTGTAAGCAAACGATGTGGCATTACAGTTGGACTCCAAGCAATAATTTCTGCAAAGGATACGGGAATGGAATACAAAACTGAAGGCATATGGGATGAAATTGACTAAAGATTAGACAGTTGTAATGGCATCAGATGGTGGAGTTTAGATGAAGTTGAGAATTTAGATAGAAGGGAAAATAGTGGAACAGGTTAACAGCTTCAGGCATCTGTGAGGGGTGGCTGAAGAAAATAGAAGTCTGAATGAGGAAGTCAAAGCTAGAATCAGAGGGTCTGCGGCCAACTGGCACAGAGTGCAGGGTTTAATATATGACAGAAGAATGCCAAAGAAGCTTAAAAGTAAGGTGTACAAAACTGTGTTGTGAACAGTACTACTGTATGGTACAGAAACCTGGGCAGTGAAGGTAGGGCAGCTGAGGAAGCTGGAGGTGATAGAGATTGCTTGATACTGATACAGAAAGCAGAGTATAATATTTTACAACTTTTGTGATAAAAGTTCTTATTCCAGTCCTGGATTGTTCTGACTGAACTACAATAATCATATCTGTAACATTTCAAAGAACCATCTAAAGACACAACTTATGTTCAGAGGTAGGGCGGTGAATAACAGTATACAAAATGGATAGAGTATTAAGTGAAAATTTTGCATTACACAGTTTTAAGTATAGAGCCATACAAAAAAAAAAAAAAAAAAAAAAAAACTTCTTTGACTTAGATTGAGGAGCAATGCATGAAGATCTTATATTAGAAACATTTAAAACCCTAAGTCTTTAAGCACTGTGAGTCCTAATGGCATCACTCATATTTTTCTTAAGACTTTAGGTATACATTCATGTCCAGATCTTGCTATTTTGTTTAAGCAAATGTTAAATTCTGGCTTTGTTTCAGAATGATGGAAAACTGCTATTATTGCCCCATTATCTAAAGGTAATAAGTTGGACTCTGGATTCAACCGGACTTTAAGTTACCATATATATATTTTTTTAATAAATCTTAAAATTATAAACAGCTAATCTTACTAAACTAATTGATTTAGAACAAATATGATTATACATTTATAACCTCAACCACTTTGATAATGATATAATAAACACAACTGAGTCCAGACGTCTAGTTGATATGGCTTACTTGGATTTCAGAAGGACATTTGCCTGTATTTATCAACTAATTACTTATAGTGTGCAACTTTATATTGTAGAGTGGACTAGTAACTCATTCACCAGATGCCCATTCAAAGTCAAGATTTCTGAAAGTCTGTCACTTGCCAGGTATGTCTTTTAACTAGTTATTAAGAGCTCATTTTTTGCCCACATTTGTATAATCTTTTTTATTATTGCACTAGTGATGTATTCTCCTTTCACCTTCTGTTTCATGCTGAAACTTGCTGATGACGCAGATATTACAGCCCCTTTTTTGCCTCTTCCTTATTAGTGGATCAAATACTCACAAAAATTGTGCTACCAGCACAGCAAGAAATAATGTATTGCTCCATAATATTTCACCAGGAAGAGTCACTGTCTAATGCAATAACATGACATATAAAGAGAAAATAGATATCACAATGTAAACTTAACTAAGCATACAAGTTAAGAATATCACTCCAAAAATTGCCTTCTAGCAATGTATCATAAAACTGTTCAATTTTATAATATCAATTAATTCATAAAAAAGTTTATATGTACAATAAGAGAATCCTCATCCTCTTGAAATGACAAGAGAATCTTGGGCCTAAGTGAGTATAATCTTCTCCTTTATTCACTTTTATGTCAATTGTCTCAGACACATGCAAACTCTGGAAATGCTAGAGCCAAAAATTCTTTCAGTAGCAAAATGTTAACCATAGAATAAATCCATAACAGAGTGCTCTTAAATATTTTCAAATTTTTTCACACATCTCTATTATACTGGCTATGATTTATAATAGCATCTGATTGTCATGCATGTTCCCTTGCTACCTAGTTATTATCCAATATTATAGATTTATCCTGCTATCATCCTCCATGCAGGGCATACTTATTATGACATCCTGCTAATAACACCAAATGCTTAATTGTGGTGCTCTAGTATATCTCCCTAAAGCAGGTAAGCCAAGCCCCTAGTTCAAACCAAGTCTAAGTGGAAGTTTTCCCAGAACTGTGCTTTCTCTGACAAACAAATGATTTTCTTTTTTTTTCTAAATGTTGCAATTAAATTTACAACTCAATAACAAAATTTAACATGATAATATATATAGAAATTGAATAGATGAACAATAAAACAATTAATATAAGAAAAAAGTAACAAATATAACTATTTACAAGCTGCCTACTGGTGCTAACAAATGATTTTCTAAACTTAGATTGCCCACTGAGCTAACATAGGATTAAAGAGGTCTTCATCTGTTAGAGCGAGCACACATCACATTTGGAGAAGAGTGTAATTCTGGTAACTAATATACATCTGTCACCAGTTCATAGGTTCATAGGTTCATAGGTAGGTACTAGGCTATCGGCCCTGGGGCCTATACAAGCCCAGCTAAATGGGTACTCTGGCTTTTGCCACCCAAGAAAATTATTTTCCTGTGCCACTGTCGAGCAGAGCCACAGAGGTGATCCCCGCGGTGAATTTCCTATTTTCCATCCAATCATCAAGATTTTTCATGAATAGTGCTAATGAGGAGCTTTATTTGATATAGATAGGTAGTTTATTCCAGAGTATGGGAAGTCTCTGGGACAGGAATCTATCCCTCCGGGATGTTCTGTTTACTGTGGTGACAAGGTTTGGGTCCCTACAGCATGTAGCTCGGAGAGATTGGGATTTATTTAAGTGGAGCATGTTCAGCAGCTCTGGATTTGACATAGCTTTGTATGTTAGGCAGAGATCACCTCTGAGTAGGTGATATGCAATGGAGTAAAGCTGGAGTTTTTTGAGACGGTCTGCGTAGTGCATCTGTTTGAGGCCAGTAATCCTCTTTGTGAGGTATTTCTGCGACCTTTCCAGTTGTTGTAGATGTCTTGTGAGGTACATACCAAAAGGGGCATTGTACTCTATAATGGGTCTAATGAGTAATGAGTAGAGGGGAACAATGACCTCTTTTTTTCTGGATGAGAAACCATTTGTGATGAGGTGTGCCACGTAGAAGGATTTCCTGACTACTGTGGCAATGTGATTATCAAAGGAGAGACTACTGTCCACCTGTGTCCCAAGGTCTCTTATCACACTTTCTGTGTTAGGTATACTACCGCCTATGTTGTAGTTCATGGGTACAGAGTTTTTACCAAAGGGGATGACAATGCACTTTTTGGCATTGAGCTTGAGGCCATGGCTTTGACATCAGGCATCTGTCTCAGTGAGGCCCTTTTGTAGGATGTCCACAACATTAGGAGTTTCGATTATGGCTCCTAGTTTGCAGTCATCTGCGAACTTCATTAGCCAAAGACCTTCTGTGTTAGCCTGTACTTCAGAGAAGTAGATACCAAACAGGAGAGGACCCAGTACTGAACCCTGTGGTACTCCACTTGTCACTGGTCTGAAGTCAGATTTGGAGTCTGCTACTTTCACAGTGTGGGTTCTGTCAGTGAGCCATTTGGCAACCCATCTTGTGACATAGGGATTTATACCTAGTTTTGTGACTTTATCTATAATTCCAGAGTGGGGGGGGTGGTGTCAAAAGCCTTGGCAAGATCTAGATAGACTGTGTGAACCACCTTACCCTTGTCTACAGCTTTGGTGACTGCTTCAAAGAAGTCTATCAGGTTTAGGAGACATGATCTGCATTTTACAAACCTGAACTGGGTGGGATCCAGAGTTTGGAGATTACCAATGTCTTTGTTTATAAGTTCCATGATGATACATTCCATGGCCTTGCAGACCAGGCTCGTCAGGCTAATGGAGCAGTAGTTCCCAGGGTCCATGGTGGCTCCCTCCTTGTGGAGTGGGATAACCATTGCTGTGCACCTTTCAGCAGGCACAAAGCCTGAGGTGAGGCTATGATTGAACATGGTACTTAGGTGGGGTACCAGTTCATTCTGTAGTTCGTGTAGAACGCAGCCTGGGATGTTGTCTGGTCCCATGGATGCTGTGTTCTTGGCTTTGGAGAGTGTGTTTTTTACCTGTGCAGCCGTGATTACAGGAACTTTGCATTCTTCTGGTATAGAGATGGGCTCTTTAGGGGGTAAGAGGGGGTGAAGTTAGCACTGAGCCTATCTGCCAGGATGTTGACAATATCAGTTGGGTCTGTATATTTAGTGCCATTGTGCTGTAACTCAGAGCAGATCTGAGTATTGCCATTGAGATACCTGACATAGCTATAGAATGCTTTGTGGTTGTCTTTATAATCAGGGGCGATTTTGTTTTCGTAACTAGCTTTGGAGGATTTTATCATGGATCGCAGCTTCTTACTGAGGCTGACCAGGGAGCTCCTCCACTCATGGGATTTTACTCTCTTTTGCAAGAGTTACTTCCTTCTGTTGTACAGTTTGTTTATGGCAGGGGACCATCAGATTGGCTTCCTTTTTTTGGAGGATAGCATCTTGGTTCTGTTTGGGATAGCACGATCCATGCACTCATTTAAGTGCTTATGAAGTGTAATTGTGTAGGATTCAGTAGTTGTAACTGTATTGTCCATCTGCATGGGTGTCATTAAGTTCACCATTTCTGTCTTAAGAAGCATGAAGTTGGCTTTGGAAATGTTTTTTACCATGGTTTCCTTAATGGGGGGGGGGTGGAGGCAGGAGGTGGATATATAGGTTAATTAGCTTATGATCAGACCAATGAGGCATTGACTTCAGGTGTGGAACACCGGTCACTCATATTGGTTATGACTAGATCTAGGATATTGTTGCCCCTGGTGGGGGTGTGGATAAGCTGATCCAGGGCATTGGTGTTTATGAATTCCAGAAAGCGTTGCGCGAAGGAGTTGGTACATGAGCAGTTTTCCCAGTTAATGGTGGGGGTAGTTGAAATCACCCATTATTAGGGTGTTTGGTTAAACCCTAATATTTTCCAGTACATCAAGAAAAGAGGAGTGGGAATCCTGGGGCATGGTGGGTGATCTGTAGCAAGCTACAATTTGGATTGCAGTATTGCCCAGAGTTAGTTGCACTTGGATAACCTTGGATACATTATGCTGATACACTAGCCTGGAGGTGTGGATATCCTTAATGAATATGGAAACACCTCTGCCTTTCAGTGTTCCAGTCCAGGTTGCATGGCCAAAAAGTGTGGTATGAGTTATAGCCTGGTAATGCAGGGGTGCTCTCTGGAGCCTTGAACCAGGTCTCAGTCACTGCACAGAAATTGATGTTCTCCATTTTAAGGAGTGCCTCGAGTGAGTGCATTTTGAGATTTAGACTTCTAGCCTTGAGTAGCCATCACCCTCAGGTTTTGCTTGCCTGTTCCTGTTACAGTGGTGAATTTGTCATTTGAATCTTGCCTAAAAAAGGCACTATAGGGCCGGCAAGAACCTTGGCCAGTATCTAGAATCCCAGGGGTGAAAGGTGCAGGCCATCTCTGGCAAAGCATCATGGTCTGTCACCCATGTCATCCCAGGCAGACAGATACTGGATCCCTTTAGAATGGCACCAGAAGCTTAGACAATTGTTGAAGTCGAACATTTTGTCCTTGTACTGCGGCATCATTCTGGGTGATGGCAGAATGCTACTCAGGGCTAGAGTCATACCTGCCTGGGCTACAAGATCAGAGAGCTTTTCCATGTCTCTTTTCATGTAGTCCAGGGAGGTATGTCTCAGGTCGTTCACACCAACATGGACAATGACAGAGTCATATTTGTACTTTTTGTGGAGTGACCTGAGTGCGTGGATTATGTGGCGGATCCTGGTACCCGACAGCCAGCTGACAGTAACCTTCTCCTTGTTTAGCCTGGTGAGTGGGACACCAGTGTGCCTGACTATAGAGTCACATATGACTAGTGTGTTGGGTACGTTGTTTTGCCTTATTGGCTGTGGTTGAGTGGCACACTGAGTCTGTGGGCTATGTGTCATTTGGGTTGTGTTGGGGGGGTGGAGGTTGCTTGCAGTTCTTCTTTAGAGGTCTCGGTTGCTTGAGCAGATTATTATTGAGAGCCTCCGCGAATGTTTTTGTGTTTCTATGTGTGGATTTTGTTGGTATAGATTTAGTGAGACTATGTGATGAATGTGGTGTGGTGCAAGTGTTTACCTTCTCCTCTTGACTGTCAAGTTCAGTCTTGATTGGAGAGAGCTTTACCTCCAGTTTGGCTAGATAAGTGCATCTCTCACAGGGTGTAGTGTTGGGTGGTAGGAGGAGAGGGTTGTCTGTTTACTTGAGGCAATTTCTACATTGCCACAAGATGCCCAGATTCACCAGATAGACAGGAGAGAACACTGGGAATTGAACCTTGGACATGCCTGAATAAAAAAACTATTTTCCTCTAGATAAGTGATGTGTGCTCGATCTAACAGATGAAGACCTCGTTAAGGCAAATTGTTTTGATCTACTGTGATCCTGACAACCTCTTTTCTAACTCTGCTGCTCCCAAGTATCTAATATGTTTCAACAACCTGCTGAAGGAAAAATAAAAAAAAATGCATGTGAAACAGGTAAAATGGAATGGTAATATCAACGTCTTACCCATATTATCCTTATGCATCCATCCATCCATCCATCCATCCATCCATCCATCCATCCATCCATCCATTCATCCATAACTCCTTTTTCCATCAGGTCATATAATAACAAGAACAAGGAAAAAATATTAGGACAATGTAAAGAAATTACAATGTTATTAGCAGAAAAACTGATTTTATGAGCACTCTTCCTGTAACTAACCGTTGTTTCTGTTGATCTTCTCCCATGTCGTGTTCATGTGCATAACAGGTATGGTAAAATGTTGTGATGATCTTGAAAATGCCCGTCTTTCTTCAACTCGCTTTTATGTGATAAATATATTGCCCCATGTTAACTGATGTAGATGCCTCATTATAAAGATGGTCTAATATCACTACCCAGGCTGAAGTCCAGGAACCCAATTCCCTAACCAGGTTTTACCAAAAGCCTTATATGCATCGAATCCAAGAAACAAGACAGGTGAAATATTCAAACAGCCCTACCTTGCTGGACGTCAGTTCTCTTTATTTCATCTCCAAACGTCCTGCCTAGCATAAAGTCATACTAATCTGGGTAATTTTCTTGCATTTGAGAAGACCACATGCTAATATAGATTTTATAGCCAATATTGACCAATTAGTTTTGGTGATAATAACCCTTTAGTGCTTTACACTTGTCAGCTTCAGCACTAATGAAGGGGTAGCTGTTTTTTATGAAAATGTAGCCAAACATTTATTTTTAATTCCCTTACAGACTACCAAATTCTGTTGTGACATACAAGGTAATCTATGTGCTATATACTGTCTTTCTGAGGGTATCCATGTATGTCAGCCTTATCTTGTTCAAGCCATTTAAGTTACAGTCTTACTTTCTTTAAAAGGTGCCACAAACTCTCTTTCTCCATTTGATTAGGAAGAAGCAAGTTACCCACAAGACCTAAGTGTCCTTTCCTTCATATAAGCTCTAGGAGTCCTTTATATTTCAGAAAAATAGGTCTGGACCTCAGTAAGGATCTCATTGCAATTACATGTTAACCTTTAATCTCCCAGTTGTATGTTTGCTATGGTGTTCTGAGTCATGATACTTCTTTGTCTAAATATTATTTTTTTATTTATGGACAATCATGCTTCATATTCCAAAGGAACTATTTCAAGTGATTCACGTTTTTTTTTTTTAATAAGACCTGAATTAGCCACATCAAACCTGCCCACTTGCCCTCCCATTTTTTGTGAAACCTTTGCTTCTTACTTATGCATTTAAAGATTACATCATTTAATTCATTCGCTGACAACTCTAATTGCCATTGTCTGATCTCTCTCTAGCTGACATATTCTTTACAGTCACGTGTAACTGTCTGATCTATATTTCCCAGAGAGTGGATCTAGACCACCCAAAGAGTGGAGATAAAGTGATTCTTTTTGAGACAATTTCTCCCATATCTCATACCAAAGGTCTGGAAAAAACTTGACAAGACTTAAATACTTGGATACCACATCAATCGGGCACCACAGGTAAACAGGGATATTTTCCTTGGAGGTGAATGTAAACAAAAGTAGAGAATTATAAAGAGAGTGTTGCCAGTGAAGTAATCTACCATAATACTGATAAGGAATCCAACAAGAAAACCCAATTAATACTTGAAAATTTTCTTTCTGTATGAGAATAATATGTGTAAAACAGAGATGACTGTTTCATAAAGTAGTCTCCTCATCTTAAATAATAGCCTGGAAAGAATTTTGTTCACTTCTGGCACCTTCAGCTTTAACTTTGCTGAGGCATCTTCAGGACTAATGATACAGTTATGATCATCTTTTATAAACTGTTCCATTCTACCCGGGTCAGATATTTCAAAGTACATTTTATGCCTTCTTTTTCGGAGAAGGTAAATTGCACCCACCATGATGTGCATTCTTTCAATGATCTACTAACTTTATACACTTGTCTCTACTGCCCTCTAAAACTGGCAAATATTCTCAGTTAAAACTAAAGGTTTGAACCTACCTAACTATAAAAACGCTTTGCTTCATTGGTAAACCTATTACTTAGCAATGTAATAGAACCAAATTCAACAGCAGTGTTTAATAATACTAAACTAAATAGAAAATGATCACTTGGTGAAATGAGTCAAATACCAAACCAGTATATCCTTCAATACCAAACTAAAACAAAACAATCCTATCACGCAATGATTAGAAATGCTCTACACATATATATTATAAGCATATTCAATAAAACCTCATAAATTCGCAGCTGGAATGAGCATACTAACCCAGTTGCATTAGTTATTACTAAAACCTGACAAGATTCAAATACTAAAGAGTAATTAATTTCTCTGCAAGGATATAGGATCATAAGAAATACAAGGTGGCTGAATCACAAGACCATTTATGGTCTGCCAATACTCATCCTTCTGCTGTACTTCCTTTGTCAAGAAAGGCATAACTGGTCAGTCCTGGAGAAAATGTAAGTGCACCCATGCAGTCAGCCAGGTTTAATCTGAAGGATGCTAGGGTGTTACTATATAACTTCCATGGCATGTTTGTTCCAGAGTTAGAGTAGGTGTTCACAAATAAATCCATCTTTCTAGCATGTTTTATTTATCTGATGTTGGAGACAAGTCTCTCTAGTTCTGGTATTAATGGAATTATTTGACTTGTAAAGATACATGATATTAAGGAGGACAGAGGTACCTAAACAAGTGGAAGTCAAGGTATCGATCACACCCCAAGAACCTATAAGAAACTGAATAAAGTGTTAGTACTTGAACACATTTTGATCATCCATCTAGATGACAGGTGATATTGCATTATAAATATCAAATCACATACCAATCAACAACATTGATGGTTCATTTTTAAAAATTTACAAATCAGAAATCCTTGGACTGTCTATCTGAAATGCAAACATAAATGTCTACATAGAGTTACTAGTTTTATATCTTCACACTCTACAACAGGCAAACCATACACATTACAGAATGCATTGTCTTGGATGACAGCAAACATTGAGCAAGACATTGTAGTGCTGGAAAACTTTGACATTATTGGCCAAAGCAATTACAGTCACAGTTTTCAACAAATCAAAATTCGCACAAACTAATTCTGTCTATGGCAATAAATACAGCAACAAACTGCTGTAGACAAAACCACAGGAAGACAAATTATACTAAACTGGGTATTAATAAATACAGCAACATCATTCTAGAAATATGCACTCTTGATCCAATAAGTGCCCTAAATCCAACCTATGTTATTTTGAAACATTCTAAAATATACATAAAGATACAATATATTTAGGTCCAAACTATACATAAGTTTATAAACTCTGTTATATCAGTGTTAAGCACTGCAAGTGGAATCATCTCAAACACATACCCTTAGATGAAGCCATTCGCTGTTTCAACCATTGTTAACCATCTTAAATTCAGTAGCCCCAGTATGTAAAATAAGTCAAATGAACCCATCTCCATGTTAACATCAACTACAAAACAGTTGACTAAATAAAGAGTACTTGGAAACAAAGAGAAGGGATCAGCTGTCATCATTTTTTGTGAAACTCTTAGGAAATAAAGTCAAAAGACTGGCACATAAAGACAAAAAAAATATTTCATGAAACTACAGTCTTCATACAAACTGAAACCCATATAATTCTGGAATAATATTACTGACATGCTCCAGAAAAAAAGGCCCAGACAAATGAATTTACAAATGAAAACGATAAAACAATGTACAGTACTGAAGGCACTCAACAGTCTAACAATATTATGCATCCATTGAACAATTCCTGTAATCTGTATGCAGCAGCTGTGAATTATGTCAAAAACTAATACAAAAAGTAAAACTTTAGTACCAGACCAACCACCAAGAGAATGCCAAAGAATAGCAGTAGAAGAAGCTATAGCGTATCCCATTAAAATTAACACAAACAGGTCCATAACAGACTAGCATGTTCCTTTGCAATGGAGAAAAAAACAAACATAAATTGACTGCATAAATATAGAACCTCAGCAGAATGATCAGACAATAGACTCACTACTATTTATCTACCTCTTACCAAAATACTAGAAAAGTGCACACATGGACAATTTTAGGAAATCTAATAAAAAGCAAAATTACTTTTTGCAGTGCAACATGTCTGCTGCCTAACCCATCATGCAGCATTAGCAAGCTTCCTAGGTATAGAAAATCAGTACAGCTACAAAAGGTCAGCTTGTACCTGCCATATTGTTTGATCTGTCAAAAGCCTTTGCACAGAGTCAAGTGATGTAATCAAACAGTAATACTCCAAGGTGGTTTCATAGCTATCTCCATCACAGGAAATAATCTGTAAGACGGTATGATACCTATTCTTCTCAAAAAATAATATTAATATGCATTCCATAAAGATCAGTACTATGCCAACTGTTGGTCTATTTACTTTTAATGAGGACTACAACAAAGTTATAAATGTCTTTTTAGTTCAATACTTTGATGAGTCTATGGCCAGTAACTTAGGCTCATTACAAAACATAAGGCAATAATCATTACATCATAATGAAAATTGGGTAATTGCATTCCGAACTATTACTATTGCAAAGAAAAGTCTTCTTTTCTGTTCTAAAATCAGCTCAAAGATCAGACTACAGAATAATAATACTGCAATATGTCACTTCAGAACAAGCTATTCACGGTAAATTGCTAAATGTTATCATGGAAAACAAACTAATATTTCTCCAACATGTAGATTGCATTGTCTGCTAAATAAGCATAACATTAAGTACCTGGAAACCTTACTTAACAGAACAAGCAATGACTTTCAGTAGGAACAAATGTCTGCTTTGTGGCCTTGTATTTCACATGGCTCTAGTAAAAAACTTACATAAAACACAACTGTACAAAGAGGAGCAAACATATAATAAAATAGCAAACCTTTCTGCAAGCTATACAAACAAAATGCACTGTCTAGTACTGCAAACGTTAAACTGTTTAGAATCAAAAAATAGACAGTAATTTACTCTCAACTTATAATCACTCACTGTATCATGTAGGAACCTAATAACTTCTCTAATATTAACAGATTTGATCTGTAGTGAGAGTAGGGAACAGGTGGAGGAGACCCTGGAGAGATGGAGATATGCTCTAGAGAGAAGAGGAATGAAGGTCAGCAGGACTAAGACAGCATATATGTGTGTAAATGAGAGGGAGGATAGAGGAATGGTGAGGATGCAAGGAGTAGAGGTGGCGAATGTGGATGAGTTTAACTACTTGGGGTCAATACTTCAGAGTAACGGTGAGTGTGGAAGAGAGGTGAAGAAGAGAGTACAGGTAGGATGGAGTGGGTGGAGAAGAGTGTCAGGAGTGATTTGTGACAGACAAGTACCTGTAAGAGTGAAAGGGAAGGCCTACAAGAGGGTAGTGAGACCATCTATGTTATATGGGTTGGAGACAGTGGCATTGACAAAAAGGCAGGAGTTTGAGCTGGATGTGGCAGAATTAAAGATGTTAAGATTTGCACAGGGTGTGACAAGGGTGGACAGGATTAGGAATAAGTATATTAGAGGGTCAGCCCAGGTTGGAAGGTTTGGAGACAAAGCCAGAGAGGCATGATTACGCTGGTTTGGACATGTGCTGAGGAGGGATGCTGAGTATATTGGGAAAAAGATGCTAAGGATGAAGCTACCAGGTAACAGGAAAAGAGGAAGGCCTAAGATAAGGTTTATGGATGTGGTGAGAGAGGACATGCAGGTGGTTGGTGTGACAGAGCAAGATGCTGAGGACAGGAAGAAATGGAAACAGGTGATCTGTTGTGGTGACCCCTAACGGGAACAGCCAAAAGAAGATGATGATGATGATAATGATGATGTTAAACCATATCATCGACAAAAGCAACCAAGATCACAACATTAATAAATCATCAGTATGATGGTTCCATGTAGTCTCTTACCATAACCAATCTATGAAATGACTTACCAGTGAATATTCTATCAGAGTCAAATGAAAAACTATTTGGTATAATACAAAAATAAACACTTAAAAGTTCCTTGGAATTGCCTATGTCTTAAATCACTCTCCTGCTCTAGCATTAACTTAAAATTTAAATAATCTCTCTTTGAAAATTATTGTAACCCATGACCAAACGCTGTGTGTATAGTCTCTTCATTCTCTGTACATCTCTTTTAACATTCCCATCTTGGCATTCTTTAATCATTTTTCTATGTCTCTTCTATAGTAAAATAAAACCAAACACTTACATAATAATATGAAATTGTCTGACTCTAAGCTATATGCGAACAGCATATAAACCAATGCAGTTATACAGTTTACTTATTTTACTTTATTTTATGTAACTGTTACTATCCTTTTGAGGGAACTTTCTCCCAGGCCTCTACAATAAGGGACTGTCTATGCTCAGTCAGGCTGCTCTCATCAGCAAAAGGAAATAAATAAAAACAATTCACACCATCTCTTAAAAGCTATCAATCTTTCCTAACCACCACACAATGTATCTTTAAACTACATGTTTTGTATCTTGCTGGCTAGAATTGATATCCTCCTCCTCTTCTAGAGGGGTGCCAATCTCTAGTGATTAGGTCAAATTTATGCATTCTTAACTATGTTCCTTTCATGTGTTTCTTGTAGGAAGAACATACAATCTTTTTTTTTCTAAATATAATACAGTACTTTGCATCTCTTAAATGGATTTTGCAGGTCATTGACATTAACTTAGCATAGATGCCTAAACCAGCTAGTAATCTATGAACACTTAATGTGATGCATCATTTAAACAACCATGTAATCATTCTCAAAGCTGAACATGCATTCTGTCCCCTACATAACAATATCCTCTTGGAGTTTACCTGCTGCATTTTAAACTGCAATCCGCAGACATCCCATCTCCACCAATCATATTTCACAATGAGCTAGTTGTACTGCCCAAATAACTCAACAAATAACCAGCCCACCTGTTATATGCAAAAACAGAAATGTGCCCAAGTTCTGCAGCAGCTCTTCTGTTTTGATCCAAAACTGGCTTACGCAGGGCTAAGGTGTCTGGTATATTAGAGGACCTGCAGAGCTCTTCACAGCTAGTTTGAAGGAACATTTTTTCTCAGACAGCATTGGTCTTAAGAGGACTTAAGTACACAATTAAGCAGATTCCACCTGCAGCCTCTTTTAAAACAAGAAAAAGAAAACCATTAACAGCTCTGCCAGGCTTTTACACAGTGAATTAAAGGTTGCTAGCAGCAAAGGATCATCATTCAAGGCCTTTTCTAAAGCAGAATACAAAACACTCATCTATGTTGAATTATTAATTATAATGCAAAACTTATAATCTAGTCAAATACAGCAATTTACCCACATATGTCTATCGCACCTTTTTTATATACTTTCATTTTTTATTCAAAGTTCTAAATGACTTACTAATTAATAGCATACAGATGGGCAAGGGGTGGGCAGTAAAAAGGCACTAACAGTATTAATCATCATTGTAAACTGCAGAACAAACTTCCACTTCTTTTCAGGAGAGAATTATTAACTTCCTTCAGTAATAATTCTCCAGGGGGATTCAATAAAGCCTACATGGTTGCTTTTGACCTTGTACACATCATGGCTTGATGCACACACAGCCATGGAAAGTTTTAGATTCAGTAAGCATTGTGTAGAGGTGCACACTATTGTGCAAACCAAGTAAACACCATGTCATGCTAATTACAGCACAAACTGTTGAATCACATGTTAATTAACCAATCTAACATGGGGGGGGGGGGTATTCAACAAGCTATAAAGCATCCATGCAGACTCTTTGCTGGTTTCTCCTGTGAATTCCAAAACTTTTGGAATACAGCCACGGAAAGAAGTTTACACAAAAAATATGTTAGGGGCCGCTGCTGCTTTAATTCGTTTCTATGTCTTACAGGCTGAAGTTAATGATGCTTCAGCTGTGACAACTGTGGCATTTACAAGGTAAGTCCTGAACCTGGAGTGTATAGTTTAATAATACAAATGTGTGGCATAGCCTTATATTTCATTAGTTGGCAAGGTAAGCAAGTGAAAGGTGGGAGAATAATACAGAAATTATCTTAACATGTGACAGTAGAGACTTATTTGATTTATATATGTCCATTACTAAGTAGTATGCTTCAGGCACCAAAGATTCACACAGTCATATCTCTCAAAAGTATGAATGATCACTGCATTCCCTCAGTTTAGTACTACATGTTTGTACTAGAAAATCATTAAAGAGAGAAGTTAGAAGGTAATGATACACTTTGCAGTTTCTGACTTCACAACCCTTACAAGATCATTCACTATAAATTTAGAAAATGTTGATGCTATCAACTGTCTAACTTTCCAAGTCAAATATAAGTCAAAGGTACAATTACCAGATCAACACCACAAATGCAGATATACTAATCAGTAAGTTAGCTATGCACTCTGAGCATCAGACACAAAGCTTATGTATCTCTGAATCCAAACGATAGAAAACAGAGATATGGCACAGTTATCACCACTTGCACAGGGTGATTTGTGTGTGTGTGTGTGTGTGTGTGTGTGTGTGTGTGTGTGTGTGTGTGTGTGTGTGTGTGTGTGTGTGTGTGTTTGTGTATTGGCAATCATGTATACCTCTGAAATGGTTTGGAAAACATACTCATGCCATCAGTACACTTCTAACTAATAATACCAGACTAGCCATATCCAGAACCTTCCTCCTCTCTAGACTCCTATATGCTTTCCCCCTCTTTACCAACTTAAAAAATCAGACTAAACCAAATTGGAAACTTGCTACAACAAAATAGCCCATTTCGCAGACAACCTTCCCCGCCAAACCCACCACTGTATTGCTCTACATAAATTAAATTGGCTCGAGCTACTTAACCTTCTTCATCTCTGCCAACTTAAATTCACACACAATATCATCTTCTATCCTGACAGTTGCCCATCCCTCAAGGAACTTGTTCCCTACTCATGCCCATGAAGTCTAAGGTCTGCAGACAGAAACTTTCTCACAGTAAACAAAGCTAACAGCATTCATGGTGAAGCCCTATTCTGAAATCAAATAGCCAAATTATGGAACTGTCTATCCCACACCCTACAAAGCACACCTGAATCTACCAGTTTTAAACAACTACTATTTGAACATCTATCCAATAACTGGCATTGCTCCTGTGCCAAACCTGACTGACAAGATATCTACAACTCTCTCAACACACTGCCCACTCCTTATCTCATTTTCTCCCTCTCCTCACTGTTTATTACTGCTCAAAAATAAATATATATAAAGGAATTCTCATTTGGTCATAACTATTATTTAATACCTACACACTACTAACTTTATTTTTTCTCACAGTGATCTTCACTGAAGTTCTTGTGTTTTTCTTTTTTGAACCTGTTTCTTTTTGAAGCTGTATCTACTAGAAAACTGTATTGAATACTACTTTGTATAAACTAACTAGGAGATATGTATTCTGCATCTTACTGTATGTATACTATTGCACTATCTGTTATTGTATATTGCTTGTATTTCTGTGGAGCTTTTCTCCCTGGGCCTCCACTGAAAATGGGCTTCTGGCCCAGTCAGACTTTCCTGGTAAACAAATGTAAATAAATAAATAAATAAATAATAGTATGAAATCATTTTCTTCAGAATTTTCTTAAATACATTCCAACATATGCAGTGTGTAGTTGAACAAATGGAAGCATACCTTCTAAAAATTCAATAACCCTCTGTTCAGATATATCCCAAAGTAATACTGTATCTTCACTCTTCACCAAACAAGTCTCCTTAGCATCAGTTTGCCTAGCTACATACTGATGAATACCGATGAATGCAATGTGTGGCACTGTAATGCAGTAATCTCTGGTACTGATGAATGCATTTCTATATGTATCCAATATGTAAAATTTCTATTTTCTGGTGGAGCTTTTCTCCTCGAGCCTCTGCTGAAAATGGGCATTTGTAGCCCAGTCAGACAAACCCGGTCAACAAATATAAAATAAATAAATAAAAATACACCGTTGCCTTTTTATATGGTGCAGATTCAAGGCTGTCAGTACGGTGAGTATGCAGATGAGGTGTGAACTCATTAAAATTGCTGAATCCCAAAAAAATTAATCCATGTAGGGATGTAAACATAGTTCAGGCACTCCCTTAGTGTTTGTTTTTAATGGACTGCAACTGTGGCTGATTACTTGTTGGGAGAAGGAAAACACAACCAGCACTGCAGGCTGTCTTCCTTCCCATGGGTATGTCAGGTCATATCTAAAAAGTGTTAGATGTAAGGTTGGAAATGTAAGTAAGCAGCACACAAGATAAAGTTTGTGTTCCTTAACATCCAGCCTGCCCTTCATTTGTTAGCAACTGTATATGATATTATTTCCACTTAATATCCTCACACATTTTAAGGCCAATGACATAGAATGGCTTATACACTGCATGTCTCAGATTACTGCTCAGATAACTGAAGAATGGCCAACAAACACAGAAATGTAAGATGGAGCTGTATAGTTACAAGCGATAATAATGACAGGTTGTGTGATCACTAGGTCCACTACATCCATAACTATAAATGTATAAATAATACTTGTATGGTTTGATATCACTGTAGATGCTGTTGCAGTTGGTTGTGCACATATTGAGTTAAGTTCCTTATTACAAAGCTGTTTGTGTGGCAAAGAGGGATAAGGCACCCATTCTGTGTTCTGAAGGAGTATTCAATTAAAAGTTCAAATCCAGACCAGACCTATATAATAATATCTCATGTGTACTAACATTTTCTGATGTGTACATCATAGATTGTTTTTGCTCATTTCAACTATTTCTCCTTGTTTTCTGTTTTTTTTTTTTTTTTTTTTTTTTTGGGTGGGGGCACTATTTGCTCAATGCACCACTTAAAACAAATACAGCAAACTGGAGGAAAATAATGAATGCCAGGTTTTGCTGTGCTTATCTCATTTGCATGAAGCACGGCAGTGTGCAAACTGGACAACTGATCAGACAGGAACCAGACAGCCAAAAATAGAAACCTGTTGCATTCAACTAATACTACTGGGCATCAGTAAGCGATACTGTGTGGCAGTTAACAGCAAGAATTTAAGAATGATTAACAAAATAGGGAATGTCTTGTAACTAGCCCTGTGGCAGCAAGTGTAAGTGTAGGGGTAGAGTGAAGGTGGTCCTAGATTCTAGTACAAGGTCTGTAACCTTTGTTTTACTATTGTGACATTGCAGTTTATAGCAATGAACTGTAACACACACAAGTGTTTTTGCAACCTTTTTGTTCAGACTATTCCATACACTTTTACGGCTGTTCCACTTCCCATTATAGTCACTCTCATTTATAACACTTGACATGGTGTAGCTGATATTAATTGTACTGTATGTATGAGGGCTGTGGTACTAGTATTGTGTCAGTTATGTATTCATTTATCTATTATCACATTTATTCTCAAATGTATAACTGTGGGTATATTGTGTACTATATTCCTGTAGAAATATGTCTGCTATCTGGACTGCCAAGGCCTTCATATTTGTCTAACACTCATATACAACTGCCTGTACATCCAATAACCTTGAATTTGCTTTGCTTGCTACTGTTGCTCTCTGCTTACCATTGCACAAACACTGTGCTCAGAGGTGTGCACAGCCCAGCACCATGTTTGTGTGATGGTAAGCAAACAACGTGTACACTCCCAGTAAAAATGATGACTGGAACTGGTGGGAAAGCATCATTCTCCATTGCTCCAGATCTGTGACAGACATGGCAAGCATTTGTGCGGAAGGTGTCAGGTTTATGGCACAGAGATTGGGTGTCCAAGAGTCTAAGATTTTTATTGGACCCCTAGTTATGAAACACAGTGTCAGGCTTTTGCAGGGGGACTATTCTGAATCCCAATATAAAGTCAGAAGCTTGGGTTACTTTAGCCCTGGCTGTAACAAGTGCCACTGTTATCCCCTGCAGTGATGAACAATGTAGGCATCACTACAGTCACCTCTGGAGGAGGAAGAGGAATACCCTTGACTATTGAATTGGGGAATTTAGGACTGCAGACATCCCACACCTGTTTAAGTATCAACTACAGAGAGTACTTGTAAGACTTAAAAGCTGAATCAAGATAAGACTGGTATTCATAATGGTATTCTGTTCGGTTCTGTTTTTTCCACTGCTGCTAGGGACTGTGAAGTCAATGTACGAACCCATGGGCTAGATTGGTGAAGATGAGAGAAGCATATGCTATGTTCAAAGGTTCATAGGTAGGTACTAGGCTATTGGCCCTGGGGCCTATATAAGCCTAGCCAAAAAGGTTCTCTGGCTTTTGCCACCCAAGAAAATTATTTTCCTGTGTCCCTGTCAAGCAATGCTGCAGAAGTGATGCCTGGGGTGAATTCTCTATTTCCCTTCCACTCGTCAAGGTTTTTCTTAAAAAGGGCCAATGAGGAGCTTTGCTTGACATGAATGGGTAGTTTGTTCCAGAGAATGGGAAGTCTCTTGGACAGGAATCTATCCCTCCAGCATGTTCTGTTTATTGTGATGACAAAGTTTAGGTCCCCGGATCATGTAGTTTGGCAAGATTGGGATTTCTTTAAGTGTAGCATGTTCAACAGCTATGGGTTTGACATAGCTTTGTATGTTAGGCAATGATCACCTCTGAGTAGGTGATATGTGATGGAGTAGAGATGGAATTTTTTGAGACAGACTACATATGGCATCTGTTTGAGGCCGGTAGTCCTCTTAGTGAGGTATTTCTGTGGCCATTCCAATTGTTGTAGGTGTCTTGTGAGATACATGCCAAATGGGACATTGTACTCTATAATGAGTCTGATGAGGGATAAGTAGAGAGGAACAATGACCTCTTTTTTTCTAGAGGAAAACCCTTCTGTGATGAGGTGTGCCACGTAGAAGGATTTCTTGACTACTGTGCCGATGTGGTTATCAAAGGAGAGACTACTGTCCACCAGTGTCCTGAGGTCTCTTATCACACTTTCAGTGTTTAGTGAGCTACTGCCTATGTGGTAGTTTGTGGGTAGTTTTTTCCAAAGGGGATGATAATGCAACTCTTGGCATTGAGTTTGAGGCCATGACATTGACACCAAGCATCTGTCTCTGTGACACCCTTTTGTAGAATGTTGACATCATTAGATGATTCTATTATGGCTCCCAGTTTGCAGTAATCTGAAAACTTTGTTAGCCAAAGACCTTCTGTGTTGGTCTGCACTTCAGAGAAGTAGTTGCCAAACAGGAGAGGACCCAGGACCGAACCCTGTGGTACTCCACTCATCACTGGTCTGAAGTCAGACTTGGAATCGGCAACTTTTACTGTGTGAGTTCTGTCAGTGAGCCAGTTGGCCACCCAGCTTGTGACATAGGGATTTATTCCCAGTTTAGTGAATTTATCTATAATTCTAGAGTGGGGGATGGTATCGAATGTATGCAGTAAAATAGTAGTGTTATTATAGCATTAAAAGTTAGATATCTTTTTTTGTATATTCAGGAGTTGTATCAAATTGTGCATGCATATCTCAGCTGTAAACAGCAAGTATGCATGCATTAGTCTGTAGCTCAAACCAAGGGTACAATATTACACTTTAGTCAGAGTTTATGGGTTCAAAGACCACACTTCCCAACTATACAAGACTGTTAATTCTTCATAATTTAAAGGTTTAAATTAAAAAGCTCTATACTAGTGGAACACATGCCCTGTTGTAAATTGTAATCTGTATAAATGGAACTTGCATATGTGAAATATATGCACGTCAAGGAGTACTTGCTGCAATCTGTAGTACAGTGTGCATCTGTTAGGAGCTGGTAGTGTTAAAAGTAAAAGTTATCTGTTAGGAGTCAGTAGTATTGGAAGTAAAAGTTAAGATAACAGAGACAATTAGTTGTATCAATACATTGTATGTCACATATGAAGATACTAATCTTATTTTTTTCTCTCACCCCAGCCCTTATCTTCTCTTTTTTATTTTTATTATTTTATTTTTTATTGCATGTCATCAAAATGTGTCCATGTCATTCATGTGTACCACATAACTAAATGTTCCACAACACAGCATGGTAGGCCTGCCCCACAGGATCCATCTGCCCCCTCCACCTCTAACACCATTGCCCAGCATGTCTGGGAACCAACCTGGCAGCACCACCTCTGCTGTCCCTGCACTACCTGCCCCCTTAATTAGTCCTGCCCCAGAGGCTGGTCCAGTGGCATCTTCCAGGAGCAGTGATGGAGGTGGTGATTTTATCACCAGCATTGAATTACCAGGGATGGTTCATAGGGTTGTGTACTGCACTGTTGATATACTCCTACACCAGCTGGAGATGCTGCTCTCCCTCATTTTATATAATGCCAAAAGGAGGAGACGCAGATGTCAGGCATTTCAGCCAGTGGTGGAGTGAGGTGACAGTGATGACAGTCTAGTAGGTGAGAACTCAATTCTCACTGTCACCCAGCTTGACAACCATGGGCTCATGATATCCCCACCCTCACCCCAATCATGGTGTCCCCCAACCTTTTGTGTCCATCATCTCCCCGTCTCTTGTCTTGTTTGTCTTCTCTGTCTGCAGTTATTTCCTCACCTACCCAACTTACCTCACCTAGACATTCCTACGTCCCTTCCCCAACATTCCTCTCTCTCAAAAAAGTGGCCACCTGTCTCACAAAAAAAGAATTGCCTCATGCATAGCTCTCCATTTTGTACATGTCTTCTTGACACACTTGATTAAGTCCATTTGGCTATACAACATGATTGTGTTGTCATCAACCCCTCTCTCTGGAGAAGACAGTCTAATATTTGGCAGATATGGTTACTTTACACTGTTAAAGAAATGGATAGCTATGGTTCTTTCCTAACTCCCTCCTGCACATTCATGCCCTGCTTTCCATTTGTTCACCCCCTTGCTTGCTCATCATTTCATCACTTTCCTATCTACCCCATTTTAACTCCTTTAATCTGGTCAAAAAACAGAATCACACACAACATACATAAGTAACAGAAAAAGCAATGGATCCCTTCACTTTTTGGGCTGCATGCTTGTGAAGAGGTGTGCATTGCACATCAATGTGCACTGATGTTGAGCGGTGACAAAATGGAGCAACTTATTTTGTGTAAACAATTCCTGTCATTGAATTATCACTCTGTAATGAAAAGTGTTTTAAAGTATTAGATATGCCTGTATTTGAACCCAGTATCATCTAGGCCAAAAAAAAAAAAAAGAATGTATCAATGCATTAGCACGTTCTGCCACAGAGTAAGTTAAACAGCAGGTGCATTTCATAGACTCAATACTAACAGTCAGGCTTTAGCAAAGCAGTTCAGATTTTTGCACTGCTTACTTACACACAAACAAGGGTATCTTGCATGTGTATGCACTTCGCTAACCATCAGGCAAACCTGCTGCTCGATGTGCTAAGGAAATGTTTGTATTATGCTGTATCCCTGCTGTTTACTGTCTATTTCCTGTGTATTACATGAAATTACACTTGCAAACATTACAAACTGAGGGCCTAATCTAATAATATGTCACATAATTACAATGCCTTCATGTGTTGCCATGCCCCCATGTACTGCAACCTTGGTGTCTCAGTACTTTTTCTACACATATATCAACCACAGTAAAACATGTAATATCAAATGTAGTGTGCTATGCAATGAAGATCAATCTGGTAACATGCAGAACTACAACTATTGACCCATATGTGTAAAAACACTTATCTGCAAGGCTAGGGAAGGAATCAGCATGGACCATATCCACAAGGACATAGGTGACCTTCAACATACTTAACCCTATGCATTTTGTTTTTGTCACGGGTACATCTTGCTTATTGAACCTTGTGGACTTCTTGAATACTAACCCCACAAACCTGGATGATGGAAAACAAGATATACCCCATTCATGGTTCATAGTTAAGATCTCCCATTTGGGAAAAAAGCCATACAGTAGTACAGGGATAGGCAGCTGGCTCACTGACATACCATACATTCTCAAAGTTGGTGACTGCACCTTCACCAGTAGCCAATTACCATTAGAATACCACAAGGATCTGTGCTGGACCTTCAACTCTTTGCAAACTACTTCCCTGAAGCACAGGCAATAGTATATGTCCTGTGGTTTATCAAATTTACAGGTGACTGTTAACTGGAAGCACTACTATAGAGTCTCCCAATGATGGTAACATATTACAGAAGGAGCTGCCACACACAAGTGATCGGTGCCAAACTCAAAGACTGAACCTTAAAGCATACAATAGTTCACTGTCCCCGTTGGCAATGAAGTATCCCTGCTAATTATAACATACATAGCACCCCTCTAAGCTCAAACACAGTATTGTGATACTTGGGAATACATGTTGATAGTGATCTACACTTTCATCACCATGTGTCCATAGTGTTGACATACACATTCTGCATTGTGCACATTATACATATTGACATCTCATCCAAGATCAGGGTGGTCATACCTCTGCTGTACTCAACCCTTATAAGGCCACTAATTAAGTACAAAGCTCCCTTCTGTCTGTACCTCACCAGACACCTTCAGCAATCAGAGAAAACATAGGGTTGTGCCTGGGGGACTCCAGGCCATCCAAACATGGCATACATGAAAAGATTGAAAGACCTGTCAGTGTACTCAGTATTATGCAGGCTCCTAACAGGTGACCTATGCCTGCCCTACAGAGCAGTCTCAGACCCTGCCTTACTGCAAATGCTGCACATCTGCAAATCAAATGGGACAAGAATAACTTGGCCTAGGGATCTCAACCTTGCCTGTGACATAAATAGAACATGCTGGGGAGACAGATATATCCCACAATGACTCACACTCCTCTGTAATAGGCTCTCACTGCATGGGAATCAGTGCTATTCAATGCCCTGTTCAAGTGCAACATTGACTACTGTTTTGAGTGATGGTAAAGTCACCTCCTGGCTGGCACCTATGTCCCTCATGAATAGGACCAGTTGGTGCTGCTCACAAAATCGCTCTGCTAACAATGACCATCCAACTATGCTCAATAAGATACATGTGTTTTTTACACAGCTAGACAACTAAACATTGTAGAGACATTAGATTAGTAGCTTCCTATGTACATTTGAAGCTATGAACCTATGCAGGTCTCCCTTTCTGTCTCCCACATGGCCTGATGATGTCATCTACTATAAGTTCACCTGTAGTCATGTAAAAGTCAGATTTGTGCCATGGTGCTCATACCTCCCAACTGTACCAAATTCCTCATTTTTTACCGAGTTTTGGCGTCCAAATAATGGGGTGCCATGATTCCCGAGTGGCACCCCTTCATTCCCGATTTTTTATTTTTAAATTTTCTTTTGCACTTTGGAGCTGACATCATCACGTGTGCAATGACATCAGCTCTGTCAGCCTGTCAGAACTGAGCTGGCTGAGCGTGGAAATGTCCGCTTTTCAACTTAAGGAATTGAGCTGGCTGCGAGCGTGGAAACAAATAACTTTTGTTTAGAGCCAATCTGCTTTTTAGTACAGGAAATGTCTGTCGATCTGCTTGCTTGCTTTCTACTGCAGGGAACATCTGCCGTTCTGCTGCTTCTTTTTACTGAAGGAAACGCATGTACACTGCAGCTGCTTTTTCGCTCAGTTATTTAGCCAAACTTATGGAAACCAAATATTTTAGCCAAATTCTGCTGTGAGCAGCAAAATTTTGCTGGATCTGAATCATTTCTTTTTTCTAATTATATAAATATGAGATCATGGATGCTACAGCCAGTATTATACTGATTTTATAATGCACAACCATGCACCATTGGTTTTGGTTGTACCGTGTAATGTCTGCAAGTAGCAGGATTTTGTTGGAGCCAAATCATTTCTTTTTTTCTAATTATATAATTATGAGATCATGGATGGTACAGCCAGTAGTATTATACTTATTTTATAAGTGTAGCCATGCACCATTAGTTTTGGTTGCACTGTGTAATGTCTGAGAGCAATAGGATTTTGTTGGAGCCGAATCATTTCTTTTTTTCTAATTATATAAACGTGAGATCATGGATGCTACAGCCAGTATTATACTGATTTTATAAGTGTAGCCATGCACCATTGGTTTTAGTTGAACTGTGTAATGCACTTAATAATTATAGATCCTTTGCAGGTAACATTATGAAAATCCCCACAGGCAAAATTCTGAAGTAGATTACAAAAAAGAAGTCTCCTTTTGTCCTGCATCAAGCAGCTGTCTCTCAGAAGCATGTGTTGTTTTAGCATATCGACAATGTTTGGAAATGAAACTTGATAATAAAAGATTTAGAATAATATCTTTGGATGAGATGGTGCTGTGAAAAGTTTATTTTTTTTTTTGCATGTGTAGTTAGAAGACTTTGGTTTACAAGGACAGATTTTTGCTTGGATAGGGAGGGAATACAAGTACATTGTGAAATAGTAAAAATGGGAATATATAAAACTGTCATTTTAGTAGCATTTGTGAAGCCCAGTATTATGAAGCTGAAACTGCAAGCTACATATTTATTATTTGATGAGTATAAGCTGAGAGCTAGAATTTTCATCTTCAGAAGTCCAAGACTATTGCAAGAGCAACTTTGCAACTAATCAGTCTGGCAAGTTCCTCTCTTACATCTGTCGATACAGAGTTATGTGGTTAAATAACTGTTGTGTAGGCTTTCTTATAATTACTGCTACTCATTTGGCAAGCTGTGCAAACAGGAAGAGTGGAATCTGCCTTGCAGTTAGCCACCACTGGTGCTGCAGAAAATACCAGAGGAGCGCAGAAGGCTGATATTCATCCAACATGGCTGTTACTCCTCCCCAGCCGAGGAAGGCTTGACAGAGCCCCAGAACAAATGGTTGTGCACACGTGAAAAGCACTGAGCTCACTGAACTGACTTTCTGTTGTGAAATGGAACTGACTCAAAGTGGGTGATGTCATTTTTTTCTCATTTTAAAAACACTGTTAGTTTAAATTGAACCTGGTTGAAGGATCAATTGATAAAAGAGATCTTAAATGGTATGCATGTGTGTGTATATGCCCTCAACTCAATACACCTGATGGCTACAGGTACTCAGGCTCAAGCCCTGTACCTTGGTTACGGGCAAAAAGAGCCTAAAGTCCCAAGCCACCACTACTTGTGAATTTATGCCAAATATTTCTGTTCTATTCCTCATTAAATCTGTGCTTTTCATGATTTTTGTGGGAATGACAAATCACTGAAGGATTGAATTCATTAAATAATGACATGCATTTGAATTTTGAACTTCATATTCTTCAGAAAATAAATGGTAACACAAAACCTTTTTATCCTAGCAATGTTCTAAATCTATAAGATCAGTATTTGAAATTTGTCTCTATTTTGGGGCTGTATACCCTCATTATTGGCTTTGTTCAGGCTTTTTGTGCTAAGATGTTTAGAGCTATGGTGAGAAGTGAGAAATGAATTCTGTATTCCCCCTGTCCCCCATTATTGGCATTGTCCAGTTTTTTGTGCTAAGAGGCTGGCAGCTATGGTGAGAACTGAGATATGAATTCACTAAATGATAGCCATTTAAGTTTCAATCTTGCTGTCTTTCTAGAAACTGCTGATTTGGCATAGTGGTATGTTGCTCTGATTGTAGTGCACAGGGTCCTGGGTTAAAGACTTGGCAGTGAAATGCATGGTGGTGACACAACATTTTATTCTAACAACTTTTCAAAAATACAAGCAATGTTTAAAATGTGTCCCAGTTTTTGGCCTTTTGCCCCCCCCAAAAAAAAAAAAAAACTGAAATTGAAAACAAGTGTGCAAAGCTGTGCAAGATGCCCATGGCTTACACTACTGCCATTTTATATATATATATATATATATATATATATATATATATATATATATATATATATATATATATGTGTGTGTGTGTGTGTGTGTGTGTGTGTGTAAGTAGACTTTTATAATGCAAATGTTCTGACTTGGCAGTTTTGTCATTATTGGTTCATACATTGTGTCCCACTGCCTACCGGAAAAATGTTCAAACAATACATTTTAAAATATGCTTTAACTTGTCTAACAAGTGTGCTGCATTATACAAGGAATATAATTTAATAAAGTCAGGAAGGTGCATCAAAGAATGCATGTATGTTTCTTGTTATGTGTGCAAGCCAGGGGCTTATCATTTGAAAATAGCCCAAAGGTAATCTTTATCCACCACTGGACAGATGCATTTTCTTTGGATGTGATGGGGGTTTTAATACTGTTTCAATGAATGTGAGTTTAAAGAGCAAAGAAGTTTTAATGCTGTCTATTTTCATTGTGAGACAGTGTTGCTTTGTTTAGCAGATTTCTATTAGTATTTGTGCATTGGGCTATAAAATGTAAAAATAAAATCAAAATAATCATCGTAGAAGTAAACCAGTACTATGTACACATTAGTGTTTATTGTAAATGGGGCAAAATAGCCAGGTAATGGGGCACTAGAATGGCTGCAGGGGGAATCTGGTGCCATATTTTGTCTGTCTATTCTTCAGTTTGAATTTGAAATTTGGTATCCCACAATTCCATTGGAGTGGGTTGAGTTACTTAATTATGTATGCATCGTTTATGTTAATCAGCATACAGATTTGTACATATTTTTCATGGGCCTTGTCCAGATTTTTGATGTTTCCAGGTTGAGAGGTACGATGGTGCTTGTGTAATGTACTGTGTTCTGTAGCATGTGTTCTTAGATATGTAATAGTTCTGTTCTCACTACAGTCAACTGGGTGCATGTCTCTGTCTAAGCAGAAGAACAGGTGTGTGTATCCTGCAGTTACCACTCCAATCATTTGAATTGAAAGTATTTTGATACTTGCACATGCCTGCACATCCAATATTTTGATACTTGCACATGCCTACATATCCATTTCATGCAGGCTTCCCAACTTCTTCTCTCCAGCATGCACTGCTAATGTCATCCACTATACGTTGACCTGCAGCCATGTAAAAGTCAAACTTGTGCCATGGCACTTGCATAAAGTACTGCATTCTGTAGCCTGTATACTTAAGTAGGTGTGGGATTCTGTTACCAGTGCTGTCAACTGTGTGTGTGTGTGTGTGTGTGTGTGTGTGTGTGTGTGTGTGTGTGTGTGTGTGTGTGTGTGCTTTTGTGTGTGTGTGTGTGTGTGTGTGTGTGTCTAGCCAGAAGAGGTGTATATCCTACAGTTGCCACTTCCATCTCATGAATTGACAGTATTTAGATAATACATATCCATTTCACATAGACATCCTAACTTGCTCTTTACAACATTAACTGCTGATGTTATCCACTATAAAGTTGACCTGCAGCCATATAAAAAGTCAGATTTGTGCAGTGCTGCTTGTGTAAAGTACTGTGTTCTGTAGTCCATGTACTTAGATAGGAGTTCTGTTCTCACTGCAGTTAACTGTGGGTGCGTGTGTATGTGTGTATGTGAGCTGTTGCTTGACATTACAGAGAACATTTTACACCAGCATGTGGGGCACTATTATATTCTCCTCGACAGACATGGCTGATGACATCAGCTATAAAGTGTTGTCTGAGACTCTCCAAGTTGAACTTGAGCTGTGGCACTTGCATAAAGTGCTGTGTTCTGTAGTCTATGTACTTAGATAGGTAGGGGTTCTATTTTCATAGCAGTCAATTGGGTTCTATTTTCATTGCAGTCAATTGTGTGTGTGTGTGTGTGTGTGTGTGTGTGTGTGTGTGTGTGTGTGTGTGTGTGTGTGTGCTTGTGCACTTGACAGTAAGGAGAGCATTTTGCAACAGCATGTGGAAGATTGTTTTTACCATCTTCCTCTCAACAGACTCTGCTGATTTGTGGATGTGCAGTATACATATCAGGCAGGGTCAGAGATATCATGTAGTCCATGCACAAGTCACCTCATTCTTTCCAATACAGATTTCAAGAACAGGGCTTTCAGTATATCCACTTATGTCATGGCATAGTTTGTAGGACCTGTATTTTCTTGGAGTGAAACCCCCATAGTCTGTCCAGCTGCTGCAGGTGTCTGGTGAGGTACAAGGAAAAGGAGGACACTGTATTAGTGTTCAGATGAGGTTTGATTACAGTGCTGTTGTATCCTTCTCAGATCTGGATACAATGGCCTGATTTTTGAGGTGCACAACATAGCCTTTCCATACCACTGTGGACACATGGTCAGAGTTCAGATTGCTATATACATGTGTTCCCAATTCTTGCACCACTGGTTTCAGCATAGGGGGAGTGTTAACAATGGTGTATTTACCAGTAAGCTCCACTTTGCATAAGCCACAAATAATGACACATTCTATATTTATTAGTAGACCATGTGCCTTTGGCACCAATCATTTGTGTGTGTTAGCCCCTCTTGTACTATAGTCACATCATTGGTGGACTCAGTGATTGCAACCAATATACAAGAATCAACAAACATGGTAAGCTACATGTTGTGTTTTGTAGCCTGGATTGTTGAAAAATAGATTACAAACAGTACAGAGCAATACCTCTCAAATGTCCAGATATTTGCCTCATATTTTGGTGTGTTCCTCCTAAAATCTGTACCTTTCTGGCAAATAGCTGAGGATTGAAGTCATTAAATAATGACAAACATGTGAGCAAAACCTATTATTCTATCCACTTTCTATGTTTGTAAGAGCAATATTTAAAATCTGTCCCTATTTGTCCCCCCATCATTTTAGGCTATGTCCAGATTTTTTCCTCTTAGAGATTGAGAGGTATGTACAGGGCCCAGCACAGATCCTGTGTGTACACCAGTGGTGACAGCTGCAATGGTAGAGGTTGATTCCCTGACTTACACAGTATGTGGCCTGTAGCTGAGGACATTGGTTAACCATCTAGTGATATACGTGTTAATCCCCATCTGACAGAGTGTGTCAATGATATCTAAAAATGGGGTTTGCGTCTAAACCCTAGGATTGATTAAGACAGGCAGTATATACTGTATTACCTTCATGCAGGCCTATCACACAGAAACAGTGGGCTGTGACAACATCACAGATTGCCTATAGCATGACTCAGAACATATGCCTGCCTGACACAGTGTGATACACACTTCAGCACACCCTCCAGATGGGCTATGTTCACATAGACGGGTGTACATCGACAATCATCCATCTGAGTGGGTTGGGGACAGCACCTGATGCATGCATGTATAGACACATCCTGGCTATCCTGATCTGTGAGGTAGACCAACATGTCATCATGGACCTCCTCTACATGGACACTAGTAATATCCTGGCTATGTGTAACAGATGTGTGCATGTTTGATTCTACATCTATGCCTGTTACATCTGTCAGATGTCCTCAAAGAGCATCATCCTGTATGGAACTTAAAAAGGACAAGGCAGTCAACAGGATTCCACACTGAGATATTTACTCCACAATGACAGATGTGGCCATCAACCCCTACATAAAAAAGTGGGTAGAACAGTGGATGACATACATGGCATATAAATATGTAGAAATATGTGAGGTGACCCTATCTCATGTCCAGTGATCAAGTATGTACATCAGGGCTGCCTGCTAGGCACTTTCCTGTCCATGATTGAAATTGCAGACATGAAGAATGACATACAAATCCTGTGTCCCAGTAGCTGTCTGGAGGACTACCAATTGTGGACAATCATTGACTCCAACTATGATATCGGTATAATACAGACAGTATCGACACACATCAAAGATTGCAGCCACAGCCATGACAACACAGGAGATGAAATAA